>NW_010403318.1:17801-32419 GCF_000710305.1 Buceros rhinoceros silvestris
TCCTGCTGCTTTCACTCATTTTTTTTTTTCAGTCTGCTTTTTGGCTTGAATTCTGAAGGTACTGGGGCTCTTTCAGGAAACAAGGCTTTAATAGGGAGCGCATGTTTCTCCCACCTCACTGTTTCATTAATTCATAGTGTTAAAGCATGTTTGATTTACTAGCACCAACAGTCCCTAGAAACAGAGCAAGGACTACATCAAATACAGCATCCACTATATGATGCTTAGAGGAAGTCAGCTTTAATAACCAAGAAACAGAACCCTGTTTATTTCCCAGCTTCTCTCCTCACTCCCTCAAATTACTGCAGGAGTCTGGAGGAGGCAATCGGTGCCTTGCAGGATGAAGATATTAGAAGTTTAATGCCTTGCAGCAAATAGCAGCAAATAGTGTAGAAACTTAACTATTAGCAAAACTGAAGGGACTCGTGTTCAGTTTTATGGTCCAAGAAGAGCAGGATGCAGATGGCATACCTGACATCAACACTGAACCTGAATGAGTTATAAAACATTTTGAGTTAGATTGTCCAAAGTGCTCTATGTAGACACAAAGACTTGGTTTTTAAATTTTTTTATTACAAAGTTGACTGAGGACCTATAGCTCCACACAGCATTTTTAGGGGCATTACTATGTTAGAGAGCAATTGGCCTTTCTCTGTATATGGAAAGATGAGGGTATAAAACCCAAACTGAAACAAGAAGACATTGAACCTTTTATTCCTAAAGTCCGTGTGGTTAAAATCTAGCAAAATATGTACTCCAGATATGCCTGATGGCATTTATTTTGCCCTACACAACTCTTTAACACCACAGGTTTTTTTCACATAGGCAACATATGAGAGCTCAGGATTTCACAAATAAATTGAATTTTACTGTAAATTAATAGTGGGATTGAAGGAAAACTGTAAATATTCTGGTTTAATGAACTGAACACCTCTGCTCTCTTGGGTAAGCAACTTACTTACCTTAATGTTTGTAAAATGGAAATGGCACTCATTTCCTTACAACATATCCTATGAAGAATTAAGGTCACAGTCCTGCTCCAATGAAGCTAGTAGGAGGAAGATCCAAGTTCATTTTCAGAAATGTCAGACAAATTATGCACTCAGCTAGACCCTGTGGACTTTTGTGGGAGTGAGAGGGTGGCACGAGAAGCAGAATTACTCTGTTGTCCTTTTCTATTCATGCTGTGCCAATCATCACAGCATCTGAGCACTTTCCCAAATTAAGACTAAACAATGAAGAGTAATGTCTGTCATGTGAAATTTCCTCTCTGTTCCTCCCCCACAGAGAAAAGTTATGTGAATGCTGTGTAGGAGGGATGTTGTGATATTCACATAAACAATAAATGTAAATGCATGTGAAAAAAAAAAAAAGCAGACATGTTTACTTACTGCCTGTTGGGAAAGACAAGGTTGAACAAATGAGCTTTATATTTGAACTGGAAAGGTTTCTAGTTTGTTAACATACTGTTCTTTGAACCAGATTTTCAAACCTCAGACCCAGGTTCATCCACTGTAAATTTTCAGTAGTGAGCACTGGGGTCGAGATAAGGGAAGGCTAATGATGTGGACTTATTAGTGAAAAGCATCACTATTAAATACTGAAAAGAAAAACAAACAAATGTGAAGGACATCTCCAAATAATTTTAATTGTTTACTAAAATTTACGGTGATATTGTTTATTTTTTCAGTAAAGGACAAACAATAATCAGTAATCCATAGGATTGGGAAACTCTGGAATATCAGTCCATTTTGGGATCCATCAACAACAATGCAGATACAAATCCCAGCAGCTGCATTTCTAGCTATCCATCCCAAAACTTAGATTTGCATGTCCTCAAGTCCAAATTTTCTGCTGATGTTAACTACTATACGTGCCATGATTTCTATGACCCTGTTTCCATCATTTGACATGGTGCTTGCATAGACAGTTTGGTTTGCAGACTTGCAGAAATCTTATGGGTGCAAGGACTAACTTAATAAAGAGAAGATAATGCAGAAAGCAAAAGGACATACTCCTGGCCAACGCGCATTAACACATCGGACATGTACAATCTCACTGCTGCACTAACTAACAAATCTCTACCAAGAATGCTGGGACATTTAAATAGGATCTGGGCTATCATCTAATTTTACTGAAATGGCATTGTCTTTGCTAGTCAGAAAGCAGGGATGCTACATAGTTCCTAAAGCAAAGTGAGACAGCGATTTCACCAGTTGTACACTGCGCTTCGGCTGGTTTCAGTAACCATAAGTGCTAGGTATCCCAATTCCAGTAATTACAGCTCTTTTCCATAAGACAAGCATGGATGTGCCCAGCTGACAGTCCCAATGATCTGTGCCGGTAGCTCCTTTTTACAGAAAGGTTAATACAGCAGCAAAGCTGGGTCCTCAGCATCATGTACCTTTCTTCTGGAGGGAGGGTGAAAAAGTACATCAAAATGTTCAAGGAAGAGAATGTATTTATTCAGAAATGTGGTTAAGAAATTGCTCAAGTTGATCAAGTTTAAGTCCTTTTATATATTTTCCTCTGATTTTTTCCTCTCCTTTTCTTCCTTCTCTCATCAGCAAAATTCTCCCACTCCTACAACTGCATTTGTTGTGTTGGTCATGTTGTTACTCTCTTAAATTGGATGTTCTCAACCCTTCTCTTTATTTCCTTTGAAATACAAACTCCATTTTCAATTCCAGAACAATAATTCTACAGCAAAGCCCAAGGGAGTTTTGAGGGGTTAGGAATGAAATACCGAATCCACTTAATAGTAAAATTAACCGGAGTCACCGTTTTACTTTCCATACATATTTTATAAAGGAACCACATTCAATAGCCTTTGGTTTCACTGTCAGGATTTTCTGATATTCTTCTGCATTTGGACTTACGGAAAATTGATAGATGGGGCCAGGGCTTAAGAGCTGTTGTAATGAAAAACTTCCCTGCCATATTCTGTGTGCACAAGCACAGATTGTCCTGCAGACATTCTTACAAACCACGTCCTAGCTGCTAGGATCACCAGAAAAGTCAGACCACATTTCCTTGTATTAAGTTCCAAAATAGCATATGGTCTAAGCCTCTAAAAGATGCTGTCAAAGAAGACAATTGCTGACAAGGGCAAGCCTGGTCATAGCTGGGGAGATGTTTTATCAATAAATGGTAGAGGTCTGGAAGGCAGCTTGGCTTCTAATGTGAGCAGATCTTAGGCACAAAAGCAGCCTGATAAAGCGGCTTGCCCAGCCCAAGGAGCTGACAGCATCTTCATCTGCTTGGTTATGAAGCAGAACTGAATTTGGTGAGTGACTTTCAGACTGAGCTTGTATAACCAATAGCACAACTTTATTCAGTATCTGATTTTATAAAGGGTTATTAAAAGAATGGCCTGGCTGATTGCTTGTCATTTTTTTTTTTCATCAAAATATTTTCTCAGAAAGCCCACAGCACCAAAGGCATTGTGTATCTGTGCATGCAAGTGTAATACCATTTGTATTATTCTCTCCTGTGGCCAGTGATTATGTATGCCTCTTAGAGACTGCTTCTTCACGTAACACTATGACAAACAGAGCAGAAATTATTTTTAAAATACACAAGCAATGCTTATATCTTCCTTTCTTACTATTGGCAGTATCACAAATCCACTACTAAGAAAGAAAAGATTCTATTTTTTGTCGGGGTTTAGTCGGATTTTTTTTTTAAAAAAAAAAAAAAGGTTGTACAGCAAAGGTCCCTTTCTTGGATTATGCCCTTGACCTCTGAGGGATATTTATGAAAAATAAATGTTTTTGTATTTCTGCCTACAGGACCTAGTGTCCTCTGAATCTTATCCTGATCTAAATTAACATAGCAGTACTGCTCAATCAATTCCACAAAATTGGGTGTGTTTTTTTTTTTTTTAATTTATAGCATCGTAAGTGAGGTCAAACTGTGGCCATGATTTTTATAAAATAGCGAGTGAGTTAGGGTGCCAAATGTAAGACGTTTCCAGAAGGCCAGCCTTTCAGAAACTCTACTCCTCTTCCTTGCCTTTTCTGTAAAAATGAGAGGTTTTGGGGTCTCTCAGGTATTTGAGCCAAAATAACAAGTCATTTCTGAAAATGGATTCTCTTCAGTGTTGGAAACCTTATCTACTTGCCTATGACAAAACACCAGCTGTGAGAACTGCTTGGATCTTGTAAGTAACGGTTGGTGTAAAAGAGGCCCTACAGTTTAAGGTGCTTTGAAGTTATTTCTTTTTACGCCCTTTCACTTGATTCATAAAGTGGTACTTAGAAATTCTTTGTAGCGTTCCTTAGCATGATTAAATTGCCAGATGCTTTCCCTCCACTATAGCTCTGATGATATCTTGGGAATAGGTCTTCTTGGTTAGACGGTGCCATTTTTGAACATTCATTTTTCAGGCTGTTTGCTGTTCACGTTCTGTCTTTTGCCTTCAGGATTGTGATAGGCATTGAAACACTCTTAAAAACAATTCTTCTCAAAAAGACTCTGTTTCCTCTTAATTTTTGTGTCTAAAGTATTTTACCAAGCAGTATCAGCCACATGTGGACTATATTGAATTATTAGGCTTCAGTTGGGTTTAGCAAAGGAAAAACAGTGAGAAACAGTCTTAAAAAGCAGGATTTTTACATATGCAAACAGTGTGTTGTCCAGAGCATGTTCATAGTGCTGACTTTCTTAGGTTTGAGACAAACCAAAGTTGACAAGACGTTGTGTTTCATGGAGGGAAAGAAGAAACTTGGTGGGCAGATTTTTGACTTCATATAGATAGAAATTTCCTAGTGATTATCAATTATATTTTATTATGGAAGACATAATCGTACCTAATTTACCATTCTGGGTTGCATTAAATTAAATAGAATTTCTTAAGATTTACAGTAATATGCCCTAGATTAGATTCTAGCCAACAATTTCAAAAGGGAGAAAGGGTTTTGGCTGATTTCATTTTAGGAACTCACAGCAATTCTTCCTGAACAGAGAGTGTGAGTTCTCATTTCTCTGTACAATATTATCATAGCCATGTTTATGGATTAGATTCGTCAGACTGCACAATATTAAACAACTGACACAGTGGCAAGATCTTTCTCTTTTTTAATAGTGCTGTAGGCATATGTGTTAGAAAATAAAGATGGAATCTTGCTTAGGAGAAATGACATGCTAATTCAAAACAAAAGCAACAGAAGAAGATAATAAATACAGGAAATATTTTGAGGGAATGAGGCTAAAAATGAAATAGAGAGCTTGTGTGGCTGCCTGGGTATAACTTTGGGGTTGCTTTATCATGTTTAAGTAAATACAGAGTAGTCCAAAAATGTTTAAATAAATAAAGACTAATCCAGCAGTCTACTTAGGGAAGTGAGTTTTGACAGGTACATAATAACCATAGTAATAGTAATAGTAATAAATTATAAATAAATAACCATAGTAATAGTAACTACATGCAGTCTCTTAGATTCCAGCCATGTGCATTAAATCATGGTGCCTAGATGAGTGACAAATTTGTTGGTCTTCTTATAATTTGGATTGATGTCACAATTAGGACATATTTTAAAGTAAATGCTTTCAGTTGTGCAACTAAGACAAATGCCTTTTACCCTCTAAATGAACATGAAATAGTCCTAAAAAAATGAAGAATGAAGACTAAAAGCATAGAAGCCAACTGCCATGCTGCTCTGCTCAACCCTGTTACTGTTGTCACCGCTTGGCAGAAGTCCCTGAATATGGCTGCTGTTACACCTTTGCTTCCAGACTTTGGTAACATTTAAAATGATACATAGCTGAAGTAAAGGACGTCCATCGTCTCTCGTTTGTTAGAGTGCAGTTTCCAGTCTTGCAAGGAGTGACGCAGTCAGAGGTCAGTATGACTACAAGAGTAACAACAGAAACAAGAAGCTAAACAAGTCCAAATGGAGCCATAAAAAAGCCATTTTGCGCAAACCAGCATATTTTCAAATTAATGTTTTTCAAATCGCTGGCCCTACAACCATTGTCCCATTTTCACCTACTGCAAGTGTCTGTTCCCTAAATTGGGGAAAAGCAAACTGTATAAGAGCATTCACAATTTATGCTAACTTTGAGCTGAGTGTGGCAACACTGCACAGGCACTGGGATGTTTTCTCAGTAATTTAGATGGTGTTTAATAGGAAAGGTTGATAATCACCATCCTCTGATCAGCTGCATATACCGCTCGTAGGTCAACATAATTTTCTTGTTCTGTGAAAAGGACGTGGAGGTGACAGATGTCCTGATCTCTCAGAATTTGGATCAAGACATTTGTTTGCAGACTAAAGGCTAAATTGATCATGCAGGAAAACCTTACAAGAAACCGCCTCTTGATTTTCAGGAGATTATTTCAGAAGTCAGGAAATTGCCCCTAAGTTTCCATTTTCCTGCAGCAGACTTAAATTGAAGCAAAGTGGTAATTTTAGTGGCACTTTGACAGAAGCTTGCCTTGAACTGGCTTTGCTGCCAGTTATTCTCAGACAAAGCAAAAAGAAGGGGAAAAAAAGTGGATGAGGAGGAACAGCAACCAAAAAAATCAGGCCCAAGATCTTTTGGAGGACAACTGCTATGAAAACCACTGTACCTACACATGGCATATCTCTCCTGAAATAGGGATATCCCTTTGGCATATCCCTGCTGAAAATATTCTCTCTCAAGCAGGTGGAAAACAAATTTCTGTTCTACCTGTGAGCCTCTCACAAGGCCAAATCCATGCCCAACTACAAAGTCTATTGTTGGCTAGCTAACCTGTGAGTTGTATCATAAGATCTTGAAGTCATTGATCTGTAAGGACTGATGGATTTTGCTTTCAGAACTTACAAGGTTGTTTTCAAACAGAAAGTACTGCTTCTGTATTACACAAATTTAAGGCTTTCTGACCAGGGCAGTAACCAGTTCATTGCTCTTACATCATATACAAATGCTGACAACCAGATACAGCCAAAAACTATTACTTATAAAAATGACCCAAGAAAAGCCTGAAATTTCCTTATGGGGAACAGACTAAGTAATCCCTTGCAATCCATTTTGAGGCCATTTGTTCTGATTTTGCAAAAAGTTCCAATCACTTTTGTTGACTTTATTGACAAGCACTTTAAACACATTAAATTATCTGAAACCATCTGCAGAAGAGCTTACCTGACAAAGACTGGTTAATATTTCCATGTATTATTGGTTTGAAGAGGGATACTACAAAAGGATGTGTCACAGAATACTCGAGACCCCATTCACGAGGAGACATTCGTGCATTTGCCTATTCTCTTGGTTACATCTGCTAGTGATTATTTGCCTTAGTTACCTCGCGTGGAGTCTGTGACTACCACTTGTGCTTCAAAAAGTTCCAGCTTATATATTGCAATGAAATAGCAAATACGCAGCAGAGAACAGTGTGATGTGCAAATACATATATCGGTAGGAAGACCAGACATCTTCTGAAGAGGAGGGTGTTTGTGAATACTGAGTAATCTATTGTGTTGAATCATACTGTTAAATTGTTTCCCCACCCCATCTGAAAGGGGTCAAGAGCACAGGTAGAGCGCAGTGGCCTGGCATCAGAGAGGGAGTGCTCTGCTTCCATCTCTCGGTGAACAAGAGGAAGGGCAGCCAGACGAGACTCATCTGGATTCTTCATTGATCCAAAATCCAGATGAACAGATGCTTCAAGGGAGAGGACAGCTGTGCTATGACAGACAGGAGAACATGGATAGAAATTAATTAATGTAAGCTTTCCTTTCAGGGTGTTCCCACCACTGCTCTGGCATTCACTATAACTGCAGCTACATGTGAAACATACAGGTTGTGACAGCAATCCAGGAAGAGTGGTAAAGGTGTCTAGTTTCTGGTAAAGAATCTTTTCTAATTAATATTAGATGCTGTTTCCCAGCCATTAAAACCCATATGACTTTGGGAGGATTCTTGCAACATGCAGTGACAAAGGGGGGAAACAAGGACAGAGAAGTACCAGGGGATATGGCATTGACTGCTGAAGCCAACAAGGCTGGCAGCAGTGGAAGGACCAAAGCTGAACCCATGTTGGTGGGCTAAGGGCAACAAGCACAGGACATTTCCCGGATGCCTGGAACCAAGCCTAGCACACATGTCTGGGGACTGTGGGAACATACAAACCTCTGGCACCAGCCTGTGACTGGCACCAGAGCCAGGCAAGAAAGTTGCCTCTCTGATGCTGGTAGGCTCTGGGCTGAATTAATAAACTCCTGCCAAATTTAGTGGGGATGGATGAGGGGGTGACACATCGTCCATAGCACAGGAAGCTGCTGCTCAACCTGCTCCTTCGGCACTATAATAAAATCTCTGAGGCTGAGAGCTGCAAAACCTGCCTCACAGGGTGCTGAGGAAACGGAGGGTCTTGGCCACAGATCAGACCCTCACTGCCTAGGTGCCAACTGCACAGCATAAGCAAAAGTATACAAAATCAGAGCCACATGAATTGCAAAATCTACAAGTTCAGCAATTTTTAAAGAGAAAACATTACCTTTTATTTCCATAGGGTTTTCCCCCTTGTTGGTTCTCTCAGAAATGCCAGGTGGACATTTGCTTGTGCTTCCAATCCCAAGCCTGGCTACTGTTAACAACTCTGGCAAAGGAATTACATATATTTCAAAAATAACAATGAAAAGAAATGGGCTAATTTAATTACTAGACACAAAATTAATTTCTTCACATTATTCTGAACACATTGCCTGTACTTATAATAGGGAACAGATACAGCCCACTCTTCCATGAAATAAAATACTCAGTTTTATTCCAGCACATCTACCTTGCTCTGTATTTAGGTATAATACCCCATCTGAAATATTTGCTTCTTTTAAGAGGTGGGCTTGTACTCGCCCATATCCTCTGGTTTCAAATGCCTGGAGGTTTTTAAGTATAACAATCCATTCTGAATTTCCACAGTGTAAACTCTCATAGCCACTCTAGTGTTAGGAGGTGGAGGAACTTTGGGGCTTTTTACCTACTGCTGTTTGCACTATGACCTTTAGTTCCAGCTTTATGAAGATTTTCACGGAAACATGATGTAGGCAAATTAAGTAGAAACAGAATATATAAAGTACAAGACTTTGTGCTTTCAGTTTACCTTCAGCAAAGCATATGATACTATAAACTGTAAAACACAACAGAAAATACAAAATCCCACTTGAGAAAGCAAACAAATATGTGTTATACAACTTCTTAAGTATGAAATTATCTCTACATCTATATTTAAGTCCCATTAATTGAGAGCAAGTACGTGTTTAAAGGCTTTCTTGACTGAGGATCAAATTTTAAAACTAGTACTCATTTTTTACTGAGACAAAACAAAGTTTTAGGGAAATGGGATTATGATATGTCCAAAGACTTTTAAGGGTAACCAGGGATGTCATTAAAGAGAAGAAGCCTGAAGAGTTTGTGGATCAGCAAGCTAAGTAAAAATCAGTACTTTGTTGAACCTTAATCTTGATAATTTATTATTAACAAGACTCATAACCTTGGGATTATCATTCACTAGAAGCAGACTTGTTCAAAATACTACATACTTCTTACTATTCAAATGTCATTTCTTGTGAGATATAAGTGGCTTTTAAGACTACTAGCCTTAAAAAATTACTTACCATCTACTGGTTCTTTCTGTTCACCTCCACTTAAGGACCAGAAATGTTTTTCTGCAGAGTGCTCAGATCACCTAGTGAACAGAAGTGAATATCCATCTCCCACTTCTGTGCTACGAAACTTTTTGAAAACTATTCACTGTAGCTGCTAAAAGGAGGGGGATAAAATATATTTAGATGTAGGAATACTGCTTAGAAACTTTTTCTAGCTTGTGATGGAAGAATATATTTAGTGAAAAGGTAAACACCAGTTTATCACTGAGTGAGAATAAAGAGACCACCAGGGTAGCTCAAGACCACCGGAAGATATCTCAAGCACTGAAGCTATAGTTCAGTCTGGTTTTGTCATTTTAGTGCCAGTGACAATTTTGTTCTCATTTGACTCAACAGGCTTTTGGGGTTTGGTGGCTGTTGGCACATAATACCAGCCCTTGAAATACTGATTGCTCAGCCAAAGTTGACAGAAACAGCTGCAAAACGAGATGTCATTATTTCTGGGTCTTGCTCTAAGTGAACCGCAAGTGCACTGCCATCTGCAAAGAGCAGTTCCTTAATAAGGGGACTTCTGAAGCCTTTGTTTCTGGACATAAACAAGGCAAATTATAGATGTTGCTCAGGGAAATCTGAAATTGGACACTTGGAGATAGACTACATTTGTTCGATTTGTTGCTACTGCAAAAATAAATCTCTGTAACACTGGGATGCTGTAGCTCTACTCACTTTTGCAAGCCAACTTTCCATCCAAATAAACAACTTAAGATGATCACTTCAATTTATTTGTTTTGAGCCAAAGAGAAAGAGTTAGGTTGAGGGGTTTGTGGTTGGTTTGGGTTTTGGGGGGTTTTTTTGGTTGGTTTTTTTTTATTTTCGTAGTTTTCTGCAGAGCAGCATAGAAAGGTCTATTCAAATCTTTAAACTCTTCCTAATAGAGTCAAATAGTATTAGACAGCCTGATAGTTATAAGCAGCCATCGATGTAAAAGAACCATGGTATTGCATGGACACAGCTAAGAAAGATTCAAAATGGTATTTTGCACAAAGCAGACCATAAATATACAGTCATCTCTGTAACTTCAGCATATTTTTCTAACTCATTGCGTAGTTGATGCTACAAATGCAAGCATCCCTAAACTGTTGCAATACTGATACTTACAGAGAAAAATACTCATATGATCAGAGGCTCACACACATTTGAAATGTTTCATTTTGTATCACATTGAAGCAATTCTGGGAGCCTGAAAGAAAATCACTACTTTCTGATCAGGTGAAAGACTTTGGTTATTGATTTGGTTGGGTTTTTTTTATTTGCCTTTTTTTTTAAGTTGAAGATAGGCAGAGATTGCTATTAATTGAATGCTATCTCAAAGAGTTTCTGACCATGACAAATTTTAAACATCTTGTATTCTACAGATAAAATATGAAGTTGACTGAAATTATAGTCAACTATTAATTTTGTAGACTTAATACTGGAAAATAAGGAAGCTAACTTCATGCCCATTAAAGTCAATAGAAATCCAGATATGAAAGATCACAAAGTTGAAGAAAAATTATTTTATTAGACTTCTATGGAATCTTTGTACTAGAAAGCCTTCACACATACACAATGTTCTAGATTTTCACAAGCCCTTTTATAACGCTTTGCTCCATCCAATTCTCTTTTCTCAAAAGTCAGTGAAAATTCATTGGAAAAACAACCACAGGTTTTAATAATTAAAGATGAATGCATGGTAACAAGGGAACTGTTTGGGTTAAGGAATGCAAAGAAGCATCGAACAACACACATGAATCAGGGAGACAGGATAGAAAGGCCTGGAAGGAAAAGGCATTGAATGCAACTGCAGGGCTTTAAAATAGGCACAAGGCTAGGCAGGGGTCAGAACAGAGTGACCGACCAGCTGTTAAAAGGAAGTGGATGTATGAACAGGACTTCAAGCGATAGTGATTCTGTGATTCCGTACCACACAGGGCAACAGGCCGTGTTCACTTGGTGTGTAACAAAATGGTTCCTGGAGTAATCTTGAGACGTATGCGGTGTCTATGTATTTAACAGGAGCAGCAGAGAGTTTAATAAAAAGACACAGCCAAGCTACCAGGAACAGCGCTACACTAGCCTACTTTCTCAGCCCTGTGAATAGCATAGCTCCTGTTCCACACATCAGTCAGTATGCCCACTTCCCAGTTCTCACACTCCCTCTCTTACTCCTCTTCAGGACAAGGTTTTAAGCCATGCAGATGTTGAGAAACTGTAATCTCTACTGTCCCACTCCTTGAGCCTCTTCACTTGCTTACTTCCATGCTTGGTACTTTCCAGTACCAGTGGGCTTTATTTTCCCCTTAATGGTTTTCTGAAGCATCTCCTATCCCACAGCTCAAAATCCTTGTTTTTTGCTTACACTGGGGTAGAAGCCTGCTGGAGTCAACAGCAGGCTTTCACATAGGTTTCCACAGGTCAGCAGTCCTAGTACAAGGACAAGCTGACTGAAAATACCAAGAATCAAAAATAAATATCCAGAATCATTCAAGAAGCGAAATATGCTGCATCTTCTCCCAGTTCTCCATGAAAGCTTCTTGTCCGTGTCAGGCAAGAGAGACAGGCAGCAAGCCGCCTTCAGATCTCCACACAGCAGTGCTGCAGCTGATACAGCTCACCACTCGCAGGAGCCAGAGAGGTTTGGCTTGGCAGCAGGGATACCAAGAGAGAGGAGGAAGTTACTGCCAACAGGTATTACCCATAAGTGACTAAAAAGACTGACTATGTCCCCAAAAGCCCAGGTGGCAAGCACCCTATCTTGCTGCAAACAGAAGAGTCACAGTTTTGGCAAGCTCATAGCACGAACAGGACTAAGGAGGCTGAAGTCTTGCTAACAGTTAACAGTTGGACTTGATGTCATCTTAAAGGTCTTTTCCAACCCAAACGTTTCTATGATTTTATGATTCTATTACATGATTCGAAAAACAAGGAATGGCTTCAGTGCAGGAAACTATGGTAAATGGGAACGGCTGGGCTTGTTCAGAGCTGTCTGAATTCTTTTATTCATCTAAACATTTTAAGCATAGTATTTTCAAACTTACAAAATTTAAAAATAATTATTTTTTTTCCTCTAATATATGGACTAAATTATTTCCTTTCATTCCTACCCATCACTCAGTCTCCCTTTTAGGTTGAACATCTGCATATACTTTCCGTATATCTACTAAATCTATAGAAGACACTTGCTTTGATTGGTTTCATAGCATTTGTCAGAGTAGAACAGTCTTCCTAATATTAAGTAAGTACTGAAGACTTACTGTTTTCAGTATGAAGTCAATAAGCTCCAACATATGATCTTAAACAAATTTTAAGCCTATTTCTTAAACATGGAGGCTTTTCTGATTTGAGGCTTTAGGTCAGAACTGGTGCCTTTTAAAGCTATAGAAAGATACTCAAGCAGTATTTTAAGCAAGCAATTAACAAATAAAACCACAATCCTTTCTACTACTCTTTTGAGCACTATTTCTAAAGAAAGGGAAAGTAAGCTAAATTTCCATAAAGACTTCCAAATTGCCACGCACTCGGATGTTTAACTTGGAGTTACATCTACATCTTTATTTAGGTTTTCTGATTTAGATTTTCTGAGGGGAAGACACTACGTGTAGGTACGATTTTTGTTAGGACTCCTGGGATAGCTGGAAAAAAAAATTCTCAGGCCTTCAAGCTCTCTTAAAGTCTTAAGAAAAAGATTAAATATCGAGCTACATACCAGTTGCTCTTAGTTTAATTATATTAAATTAGCTGAACGTTCAAGAGAATTCCATTGATACCCAAGGACCAGAGGTGGATGTTTGCTGCAATAAAGGCAGTAAGTTATAAGAAGAGACAGACTGTAAAAATTTTGCTTGGACAGAACGTGATGCAAAATCAGTGATACAAGTGTCTGGTTAGCCAGTGACCTTTGGCATCAAGCAGAGTTATGACTTCCAGTCCTTGGACTTCTTCACAAGGATCAACAGAAGAAGGAAAGAAAAGTGATGGTTTTGTGAGAAGTGACTTTCAGAGAGATTAATGCTAACTTTGGTCCTTATGATTCTGAATTTGAAGCTTCTGTCCCAGAAGTCAAATAGTAAGCCATACAGCCATGTCATTAAATGAGTTATGTTTTGAATACAGATTCCTGGGAGCTGAGATGGGTTTGATGAACCAATATTCTTACGGCTCTCATGCAAGTTAACCCTTCTGGACTGCTTCCAATTATTTTAATTTCAGTCCTACTAATACATATGCAGTTTTGGCTTCAGTTTTTGTAGCACTTCACTTTGAGATCTAGCTGGGATACACAGGTGTCTAGAACAGGTTTGCAATGAGAATCAATACAGGTTGTTGGCAAGGCACAACACCTTAATCCAGCCTTGTGCCTTTCTGTACCATCTTGCCAGATGCTTTTGGCAAAGTGGTAAACGAAGCAATGTGTTCTCTCTTGAGATATTAACATTTCTGGATTCATGGAATGATTTGACAGGATCCAGATGCCAAATATGTATTTTTCCAGTGCTGTTGCCTTCAGGCGTATCAGACTCCAGATTTTTAAGGTGCAGTAGAGAGCTAAATAATGTTCTCTGGTGAGCCAAAATTTGGAAACTGGAGTTTGGAAAGCTGAGACAAACTAACTGGCAGGACCTGGCGGGATTCAGGATTCAGTGCCAGATTTTCAGAACATCCTGATCTTGATTCTCACAGTTGCAACCGACAGATCCAGGCTGGTTCTTTATTTAGGCATCGTGCTTTGGGTTCCAAACATCAAAAAGATCCTCAGCCACTACAGCCCTGTCTCTCTCTCAGCTGCACGAGGAGATTGAAGAGTTGGATATGAGCGCTTTACACACCTACTTTTTTTTTTTCCTGTTTGGACATACCCATGTGGGGACGAGAATAAAAACAAGCAGGAGCTCAGCATTACTAGCGTCTCGCTTTTTACCACCGCGGCATATCGCTCTTGCCGTAGCGAGCTTCCAGGCCACACGCTCGGATGCTGCCGCTCTGCCGCCC
>NW_010403319.1:0-310 GCF_000710305.1 Buceros rhinoceros silvestris
CCCCCCCTTTGAGTTCTGTTTGTCCGTACGTTTTGGTTACCATTGCTGACTCTCAGCATCATCTTGCCGGTAGCTTTTGCTTTCCACCACATTCTTGTTCTCCATTTAGTCACGTTGGTAGGTAATTTGTCTCTCGGACAGTGTGGGAGCCTAAGTTATTTCCATGATTGTTGTAAATGCAATGTAAATGAGAGTTTGGAGAAAATATTTTTGTATTTTGTAATATCAGAGGAATTTCTATATCTTAGGAGTCACTGGGACAATGCATGCACATTCAGAATTGTTTTCAGCCAGAGCTAACCAAACAGTA
>NW_010403319.1:494-766 GCF_000710305.1 Buceros rhinoceros silvestris
CATCATCAAATTTCTTAAGTATATCAGTGAGAGTTTGAGTTGTCGTTTGTTTTGAGGGTTGGGGGGTTTTAACCCTTTTTTCTGTTCATTTGTTTCGATCCTGGTAAATAAAGAGAACATCTTCTGATTCATTGAGTCTTGAAGAGACCTCGGTGGCATTTTGAAATCTGCTCACGCCTGTGCTTTCAGGTACGCTCCATCAGTCAGATACAGGAATCCCGACAGCTGCAAAAGGGACTTTTTTATTATTATTAATATTATTATTATTATTA
>NW_010403320.1:0-634 GCF_000710305.1 Buceros rhinoceros silvestris
GTGCTGGCCACAGCCCCGGGCATGCGGCAGCTCGCCCCAGTCCCCCTCCTCTCCTTCCCGGAGGGAGAGGTTTGGCGTGCCCTGCAAGTCCCCGCGCCGGCAGGGCGTTGTGCCTGTCCCCTGCTCTTGTGCTTGTAGCGTGTAACCTCGCTCCAACAGCCCCTTAAAGGGGGGCATCGTACTGGTCCAGGAACTCCTTGATGGGAGCTGGCAGCTGAGTCATCTTCTCGTAGGAGTCCAGGTGCCCATTGACGGTCTTGCGGCAGAGGTGCTGCAGGGTGGAGACGCTGGAGGAGAGCGGGCGGCTCAGCACCAAGGGGATCTTCTCACCCCCGGAGTAGATGTAGTAGGTGCGCTTGGGGTGCAAGGTCCCCCCTGGCTGCTCGGGTACGGCGCAGGGCGCGGGCGGCATGTAGTGATGGACCAGCTTGAGCACGCAGTCGAAGCGGGGCACGGGCTGGCTGCTGCGAGGGTCGCTCTGCAGGGAGAAGCTGCCGCCCTCGCACTGGATGCGCAGGTTCTTGGTGCCCGACTCCGTCTTGACGCTGAGGGTGAAGAAGTGCCGCTGGTCCGAGCTGTCCCTGATGAGGAAGGTGCCGGCCGGCTCGGTGCTCAGCAGCAGGTTGGCCTCGCC
>NW_010403321.1:0-395 GCF_000710305.1 Buceros rhinoceros silvestris
GCCTGCCCGGGAGAGGCCCTGCTGCCCACGGCTCTGGAAACTTCCCCTTCTTCCCCCCTCCCGGGTCTGGTGCTCCCTCACGGCAGGCTGGGTGAGCTCCTCTCTCCTCCTCCCAGCAGAAGCAGGAACTGGGGCAGCTGAAGCCAGCATAGCCCAGTGAAGTTACTGCAAATTATCTAGGATGCAGGAAGTCCTGGGGGTCCAGCCACATTCCACTGGCTCCCTTCATGGCACACAGTATCTGCTTGCCTGAGACCTGGGCCTGAGAAAGAGGAAGGCTGGGCAGGCCTGGCAGCGCCAGGGAATATTTGCTCTGTAGGCAGCGGCTTCCCCCTTGAGGTCCCGCGGCCGGGGAAAGGGGGCCGGGGGGCCTGTGGGAGTAGGTGGGCTGGGGG
>NW_010403321.1:511-931 GCF_000710305.1 Buceros rhinoceros silvestris
GGAAAAGGAGCCCGGGTGCTCTGTGGGATTAGCTGGGCTGGGTGCAGGCACAGAGGAACCACAGGACAAAGCACCTTTGTGGGAGGCACTAGATGGCTCAGCCTTCTCCCTGAGCTTGACCAAACTCCACTGCCGGGGGTTCCCCTCATCTGAAGCTCCCCCCACCTCTTAGCAGGGATCACCTTGCAGAGCACCTCTGGATGATGCTGGAGGAAGAAGCTCTTAGACTAAGTGTCTGTTTGGTTTTTAATAAAAACAACTACCAACCCACACACCCCTGCTTGTGCTGCATGTCAGCAGGACAGCCGGGGAGCCAGTAGCACCCAGGGAGAGCATCTGGTGAGCAGGCATGGGGGGTGCTCAGCACCAGGCTGAGGCTGGAGGCTGGGGTGGTCGGGGGGGCGGTCATGCACCGGGGAG
>NW_010403321.1:1100-2942 GCF_000710305.1 Buceros rhinoceros silvestris
TTGCCACAGCTTTTCTCCCCGGGGAGGTGGTGAGCAGTGAGCTGGTGCCGGGAGTGAAGACCGTGCCAGAACGGCACCCTAGAGGCGGATGAAGGGCAGGCTAGGGCTTTTTTCCCCCTTGGCTGGGACTCACTCCTTCTTCCCAAAGAACTTCTTGAAGACAGATTTGTTCTTGGGCCGAGGGGTGCTGGGGGTCCTCTCCTCCAGTATGTCCTGTGGGTTCCCTGGCCGGGCCACAAAGGAATGGCAGCGGGGCCGGTGCATGGCTGGTGCTTGCTCCCCGATGTACAGTGTGACCGAATAGCTGCTCCCAGCCTCCACCGGCTCCTTGGGCACAGCCACCGGGGTGATCTTCTGGTAAGTGGCTGCAAGAGACAGCAGTCGGGGGGAAGAAGAGGGTGCCAGCAGGTGTTGCCAGCCCCCCAGAGCCCTCCCCGAGTGGGCAGATGCAGCTCGGGGCACAGGGAAGCTGGACCGGGCGGGTGCTGGAGGAGCACCGCACCTGCCCTCGGGTGTCTGTGGGGATGGGGCAGTGGTGCCACCTCCTGGCACTGAGAGCGAAACCAAGGCCGTACCTGAGGTGAAGGAATAGGATCTCCTCTTACTGGCCACCAGCCCGTAGTCATCTTCTTGGCAGCTGCTGTCCCACAGCCTGGGGGATCCCCTGAGTGACCACTGCTGCTCTCTGTGCCCAGCCCCATGAACATCCTCTGAAGTAGAATGGAGACATGTCACAAGGCAAGGCCACCACAGGATACCCCTGTGTCAGCCCTCAAAGAGGGAAACGTGTGGTTATCCCAGTGCCTCAGGAAATGAAGAGAGGGAACTGGTCCTTCCCCAAACCCCATTCCTGAGCATGGGGCTCAGGAACTCCTGGTTCAGACACCACCAAGTTTGAAACCAACTGACAGCCTTCAGCTTCCCCCATTCATCTCCTCTGCGTCTCTCTGGTCTGGCGAGAGGAGCTCAGCCAGGCAGGAAAGTCACCTGCTGCTGTCACAGCCCCACTGGCTGGCCCATCCTGGCTGCCCAGAGGCTGCTGCAACCGGGCGTTTGAGGGGGGCAGCACCACAATCTCCTGGCTCTTGGTGGCCACAGCTTGATGGAGGTGGGAGGTCCCAGGGCTGGGGACATTGCTGAAACTGGAAAGTAGCAGAGATGTGTCAAACCAGACCGTCCCAGCGATGCCCTGCGAGAGCTGCCCACGCGGGGCTGGCTCCTGGTTACTCACCCCCCAGCACTGCAGGTGCTCTCAACACGCTGTGCTGCCGCCTGAAAGTAATCCACTTCAGGGAAACCTGGGGGCACAGCAAACACCCTGCTGGCCGCTGGCAGTGCACGGGACTGCCCTGGAGAGCCCGCGCCAGCTCCAGGTGCCTGTGCTGCATGGCTGGCCCCTCCAATGTCCTGCTGTAGCACCTGCTCTCGGTCCTACCAACCGGCTTAGGACTTCACAGCAGGGCCTGAACACCCTCGGGTATGGGTACGGCAGCGGCAAGACCTCAGTTTTACAAGTCTCCTTGCCTGGAGGGCAGGCAAGGGGTTTCCAGGCCCCACAAAGGAAACGAAGGAAGACTAAGGTGCAATTATAATTTTCCTGACACTGGCTTTTTGCAGCTGAGACTCCTCTGACGTCAGTCGTGCTATTCCTGATTTATAACTGTGTATGTGGTGTGAAAACAAAGCCTCTGAATCCTGCCTGGAAGAGAACTGTGGTTCCTGACGCAGGTTAGGATGCATAAATCGGAGACAATGCTGTGCTGCTTCTCTTCTGACCCCCCAGGTATCAGAGGGTTCAGTGGGGGCTGTACATCCACGGTAAACACATACAGCCCGGCCCCT
>NW_010403321.1:3134-3432 GCF_000710305.1 Buceros rhinoceros silvestris
TGCTGCAGCTTGGAGACCCATTCGTTCATGAGGGGCTGGGAGGGGGCCCTCAGGAGGTACTCAGAGCCATCCCGCAGCCTGCAAGGGTGAGAACAATGAGACAGACGTGGGGTGCGGATACCATAGCCCCCCCCCGGCCTGAGAAAGAAGGGAAGCAGGTGAGAAAGAAGGGAAGGAAATCCTCATCTAAGCACTGGACTGAGCTGGCCCTGGCTGGCGCTATGTCTGTCACAAGTGGGGAGGGCTGCGGCTATGAGACCGTGGCTGCCCTGGGTGGGGGGGGACCACCGAAGCCCGA
>NW_010403321.1:3578-4885 GCF_000710305.1 Buceros rhinoceros silvestris
GCCTGAAGCAGTTAGTCTTCTTGGTGTACTCAGCGTCTGGGGTACAGACTGCCCCGGAGAGGTTCAGGGGAAGGGCCACCACGGAGCTCTGCCGCACAGGGAACAGCAAGAGCAACAGTGGGGTTGGCAGGCTTTTACTTACCTTGCCGCAGGGGCAAGGGCGCCCAGCCCCCCAACCCCACGGCCATATCACCCTGCTGCTCTCCCCCACCGCACCTTGAGGCTGTCCCTGCGGTCCTGGTAGAAGCAGAGCGTTTGCCTCATCAGCACAGTGTGGAAGAGGCCCCAAGCCCGGCAGCTGGCCTGTGGGACGCAAGCAGAGGACAGCTGTGATGCCAAGAGGTTCGGGAGAAGACAGATGGTCCCCTGCCAGTGAAAACGTGCCCCAGCCCGGATGGGCTCTGCCCTCGCAACATGGCCAGCAGCGCTGCCATGGTAGAGCCAGGAGCATCACTGGCTTCCCTTCTGACCCAAAACCTGGATGCCTTCTGCATCCCAGTCCCAAAGGAGCCCCGGAGCCATGGCTGTACCTTCCTCCCTCCTGCCTGCAACACGTGCTTCCTCTCCAGCATCCCCTCCATCATCTGAAACTCCGTTTTACCAGCAGAGGCCTGCAAGGGGACAGCGGGTGAGTGAAACAGCCCTGGTAACAGCGGTGCCAGCTCCGCCCCAGACATGGGGTCCGTCTGACCCATCCCAGGTGGGCAATGCCAAGGTGGGAATGGGACAGCAATTTTCTGGCCTAGGAGGGGGCTGGGCTGTTTGTAGGCTTTTAGCTAAGGCTAAGGGCAGGCGGTAAAGTGCATGCTGCAGAGACCCCCAAGTTCAGCATTTAGCTCTTCCCCATCCTGCCAGCTGGAACAAAGGGGCCACTGGGGCTGGGGAGTCGCCAAACAGTCACACTTGCTGGAGTGGGTAACCAAGCTGCTGCCCAGGGTGTCCCCCAACCCCCCGACTGACCTTGAGGGACAGCCCCCAGCCCCCTGGCTCCTCACCTTGCTTCTCTCTCTTTCCACCTCCCCATGCTGCCTCCGCTGATCCCAGGTGCCAGAGCCATCCAAGGGGGCTGCAGGCGTCAGCTCCTCCGGGCAGGGTGACACCCTGTGCCCACTGGGGCTGCCACCACCGCTGCGGTCCACGCCGGGACTCTTCTCTCCCGACGGGCTGTGGAGGAGCTGGGCAGTGGTGGGAAGGGTGAACTTGGCCACTAGCACGTTGTTGGCTGACGAGAGGATGAGGGGCCTGCTGGTGGTGGCATCAGGGCTGGGCAGGCTGCCTACCCTGCTCCCCAGCTGACGGCAGGCGTG
>NW_010403321.1:5023-5406 GCF_000710305.1 Buceros rhinoceros silvestris
GCCGGTGAGGCGGGGGCCCCCGCCCGGTGGGCTGGGTGCCCGCTGCTCACCCGCCCAGTCCCAGATAGCCTGCAGCTCTTCCTCCTCTTCCTCAAACTGCCCGTGGGCAGGGTGGCAAGCCTCCCCTGTGCCTGACACGGGGCTGGGAGGCTGTGGGGCCCCCAGTGCCCATTCGAAGACAGAGAGCTGTGTGGGGGCAGTGGCAGAGGCCAGGGACCCTCCAGGCTGGCAGATGGCCGCGCGGTTGGCAGGAAAAGTTCCAGCTGCGCAGCTGCGGGATGTGTAGCCCTGACAGCAGTGCCGGGGCTGCTGTACCGGCGTAGCCAGCTGGTCAGCTCGTCCCCCTCCCGGCTGACCTGCTCATGCAGCACGCTCACGTAGGA
>NW_010403321.1:5624-6153 GCF_000710305.1 Buceros rhinoceros silvestris
GTCCTGGAGGTCTTCACCGGCGCTGCCGGGGTGCTGCGAGTTGCAGCGCTCCTCCCCAGTGCGGTGTGCCCTTTGCTGGCTGTCGCTGGCGTTGAAGCTCACCTTTTTGAGCCACGTTCCTCGATCGCTCTTGGGGGACATCCCCGGCCCCTCGCTGGGCTGCTGGGGACTGTGCCCATCCACACCTACCTCCTCCTGCCATCCAGCCCCATGCGTGCCTGTGGGCTCCCATGGCCTCACCCCCCTGCCCTGCTTCTGCTCCTGCGCCTCCGCGGCCCCTCGGTGGCACCCCAGGACCACCGTGTCCTGGGGCAGCTCCAGGCTGAGTACAGAGCCCAGAGAAAGATGGGGGCACTTGGCTTTTGGATCGGGGACGTGAGAGTCCTGGGGGGCCACCCCGCACTCAGCATCGATGTCCCGCACCAGCGGGTTCCTGACATAGAGCAGCAGCTCCCCGAGCAGGGGTCCAGCAGTGGCCGCCCCTGGCCCCCCCTTCCTCCGGCCACACTTCTGAGGCCACGGGTTGCTG
>NW_010403321.1:6177-6636 GCF_000710305.1 Buceros rhinoceros silvestris
GCTCAGTCGTCGATTCCCGGCCCCAGCGGGTTCCTGACATAGAGCAGCAGCTCCCCGAGCAGGGGTCCAGCAGTGGCCGCCCCTGGCCCCCCCTTCCTCCGGCCACACTTCTGAGGCCACGTGTTGCTGGGGCCAGGATGCTCCTCCGGCGTGGGCTGCAGGGAGCTGGCACCCATGATGCCCTGCAGCGTCAGCAGCTGGGCCTGCTCAGCCCTTGCCCGCTCTCGTCGCTGCAGGTTGTTGCGGAGGGGGGCAGGGTGTGGGAGGGGGCTGGCGTCCTGCCACTGGGTGCCAGAGGGCAGCGGGCGACAGCAGTTGGCCGCTTTGTGCCGGAGGTTTTCCTGGCCTCCACCTTTGCCTGGGGACACAGAGAAGGAGAGAGGGGTGACCCCCGTGGCTGGAGCCAACGCCACTCTGAGCTGCATGCCCTCTCTCCCTGCTGCACCCGGGCAAAGGGGA
>NW_010403321.1:6991-10141 GCF_000710305.1 Buceros rhinoceros silvestris
CGCCGCCCCCTCCCCTTCTCTGCAGGCACTGTAGCCAGCCCAGCTGCAACCCCTCTCATGGGTTTCCTGCGGGAGTGGGAGCAGTGTCCCCTTGTACCCCTTAGGCTGGAGGGTCCCTATTACCAAAATTCTCCTGGCAGCTTCTTGCTCTGCCTTGATGACGCCTGGCCTCCCCATCACTCTGCCCTCTCCCTCGGGCTACCCAGCCTGGCTGCACGGGGCCGGCCGTGGCTGCCCTTGAGGGTTCTCACATGTAGCCCTTCATGTGGGCTCTGAAGCAAATGGATGCAAATCCCAACAAAATACTAGGCTCCCAGCCCCAGGGTTACAAGCCATGCAATCTGGAGTCTGCCCCCCCTCAACGAGCACTCTTGCATGGCTCTATCCACCCCTGACTCCTTCAGTCAGCTGCAAAAGGGACTGCTGTTGCCCCCGCAGCAGAGAGGGAGGCTCTCCCACTGGCCACCAATTTACTGTGCCTCCTGTGGCCACCAAAACCACTTATCCAGAGGCGGGAACTGTGGCCAGCCCCATCAGAGCCCCCTCCTCTCATGCCTCAGCACCCACACTCTGGAGCCCACAGTACTGAGAGGGTTTCCTCTCTCCCAAGGGACCACAGCTGGCAGGCCACAGCAGCACAGCCAGGACGGTCAGGAGCAGGAGGGTTCATGCCATGCAGCCACTCTGCCCGGCATGCATCTCCCCCAGAGATGTTACCTCTTCCACTGGCTGGCGAGGTGGCTTTCTCTTTCGCTTTAAACTACCCCAAGTGTTTCCTAAAAGCCCCTGGCAACGCTTCCAAAAGGTTTTACAGCCTGAGGGTTTAGTGGCGGGGAGCTGAGCAGGGGGAGAGAGAGACACAGAGAGAGTTGAAGACAGAGTGGGCAAGTTGCTGCAGCAGGAGAGCACAGGCAAAGGGGGTGGCACAAGCTGGTCCTCAGCCCTGGGGCATCGCTTGGCAACAGCACAGCCAAAGATCCCTCTCCTGGGACTGACGCAGCCCCAGCAGCTCACTTGTAAACAGCCGGGGAGGGTCCCAGCTTGGGGGCTACCCTGCAACCCTCAAAGCCTCCCAGGTCTGCATGAGGCACAGCCCTGGGGAGCTGCCTTGACAGCACAGCGACAGGCAGCACTGGGATGGGTGCTGGGTGCACAACAGTGGCTCTGCTGAAACCGCCTACCACCCACCACCTACCGTCCAGAGCACCTCCTCCCCTGGCCGCTCACTGCTGGCCACCGGCCGCACCTTCTTCTTCTCGCCCTTCTTGCCAATGCTCAGGATGAGGTTGACTGTTCCCCCCAGCCCAGCGGGGCCTCGTGGTGGCAGCAGCAGTGTGGAGGTCTCAGTGGGATCCCAGATGACAGCCTCTTCAGGGGGTCTTGCACCATGAGCTGTTGAGCTACTGGGCTCCCCCCAGCTCTGCTCCACTCCCCGTGGGGCATCTGAGAGGGGCGATGCTGGTGGGGAGATGGCCTTTCCTGCTGGCAGCTGTGGCTCCAATCTTCGCACAGGCTCAAGGAGGGAGCAGGGCATGATCTCCACTGGTCTCTTCAGCTGGGGCTTAGCACACAGAGCACACTGCTCCTGGGAGTGAGGCAAGAGAGTGAACGTGGAAGGAGGGCTGCTGGGGCCAGCCACTTCCTCAGGACAATCTTTCCTTTGCCCTGCCTGAACCCCAGAGAGTCCCCGAGGTATTGGCACACATCCCTCCCCTACTTCTGCACCAGCCACTCCACCCAGTGCCTCTGGTACCCTCAGTCTTAAGGCTGGTGCTGCTCCCCAACAGTCAGTGGCTGAATACTCACTTGGCCAGTAAGGGATGTGCTCGAGGGGCTCTCCGGGTCCCTTCTGTCCTCCTGCTTGCTCCCTGGGTCCCGCTGGTGCCTCTGTGCTCGCCAGCGCACCAGCACCCAGCCCAGCATGCTCTGCAGCTCCTCCAAGCGCTCCTTTATCTGAGGGGAGGAGAGATGCTGGGCAGCCTGCAAGGAGCCCCTAGCCCAGGGGCAGTGGCCCTACCAGGCCAGTCCCCACCAAGACTCTTCACTACAGAGCAGTTTGGGAGGTTTCTGCGAAGGAGATACAGTCAGTCACATCACCTCAGCATTCACTGCTACCCTTCCTACCCTGAGCAGCTCCAGGGATACATGGCTGGCCCTGCACCACTTGCTGGGACTCTGCATCCACACCTTGCTCTTTCCTCCAGGGACTGTTCCCAGAGGACTTTGGGGGGTGCTGAAGGTCTCCCTGACCCCATTTCCCCTGTCCTTACTGTCGCGCTCAGGTAGTGCTCCTCAGACACCAGCTGCTGCCCTGACGCTGCCAGCGCCTCAAACTCCTTGAGCTTCCTCTCAATCCTCCTCTCCAGCTCCTCACACGGAGTCTCCAGGAGGCCATGACCACTCGGGCTTTCAGAGAAGATCTGAGCCCGTGTGTCCTCTGTCCAGGAGCTGTGGGCGTGTGAAAGATGGGCTGAGGGGGCTGAGGAATGACCCAGCCCCTCCTCAGCCCTGCAGCCCCAGGAAAGCCATGCCCATGCTCAGAAATGGCTGGAAGCAGCTCATGGGGGTGGCAGCAGTGCTGGCAAGGCACGGCAAGATGCCATGAGGCACCCCTGCGCTCCAGCCTCCCCAGGGTCTTCCTTGGCTGCAGCTCCAGCACTGTCCGCGTATTTGCCAGAAACCCACGCTCTGGCAATGTCATGCTCTCCCCAGCTCCTCCCAACCACCACAGCAGCAACCCCGACACTTACACCATGGCTAAGCTCATCACAACTTACATCATGGCTAAATAATCCTTGAAGAAGTGCCACAGCCGTCCAGCTTGCTGCACGCGGGCTCGGGTGTCCCGCAGTAGCTCCTGCAGCCTGGCCCAGGCCCACTGTGTCCGCTGCACCTCCCGGCTGACGGGGCACAGCCGAGCAGGGCACAGCTCTTGCAAGCGGGCAGCTCCCCTCTCCAGCTCCTCCAGCTGCCCCTGCAGAGTCTCTGACACCACACGCTAGAGATCACAAGGCAGAAAAGGTTCAGGATACATCCAACCCCTCTGCACTCCTGCTGGCCTCCCCTGCGTTCTGGGTTGCAGGGTGGAGGGGAAGAAGCGGGCACAGAAGCTGTGGAGAGTGTGAAGAGGCAGAGCAGGGGGCTGCCTGG
>NW_010403321.1:10342-14133 GCF_000710305.1 Buceros rhinoceros silvestris
TGGGCACCGGCACATGGGTGCTGGCAAGCTCTCTCCCCTCGCCTGGCCCACACGGGCAGAAGGGAGCGGAGAAGTGCAGGGCTCAACTCTGCTGGAAAATTCCAGCCCAGCTCACCATGGCGTGCCAAGGCTTACGACACCTGGGCCTTCGGGGGCCAGCACTTCCCCAGGATGTCCCCAGTCAGCCAGGACACCTCCCCACCACAGGCACAGCTGGCCACGGTTCTCCCCAGGTCTCACCTCCAGTTCCTGCTGCTGGCTCAACAAGCCCTGCAGTCCCTGGAGGTCCTTCTCACTCTTCACCGTGGTGAAGCTGCTCTCTGCTTGGGCAGTGTCTTGAGCCAGTGCTTCAGCTCTGCATCGAAGAGCCTCCAAGTGTGGGGACACCTCTGCCACCTGGACGGGTGGGACAGCAGGAGAGAAATGAGCCCTGGTGTGGGAGCCCCTGTGCCACCACTTACCACGTGGCCACAGCCCAACCCAGCTGGGGGCACCCTGCCATGCACCTGCAAAAAGGCAAGGAGCACCAGCCACAGGAGGGATGGGGACAGCAGCCCCACGCAGAGCGGTCCCTATGCATCCCAATGCCCTCCTGTCCCACTGAGACCAGCCGAGGCGTGGCCCAATTAGCTGGTATGCCCAGCTGCAGGCAGACCACTTGGCTGCACCTCCAGATCCCCTGTCTCCATCCCCTACCAGGCGCTCCAGGCTCTCTGTCTCTGCTGCCACCTCCATGACCCTCTCTCTCTCCTTTGCTGCGTCATTCAGCATCTCCACGGCCTCCTGCAGCTCTCCCAAGGGGCGGCTCATGTCCTCGCAGCTTGGCAGCTGCTCAGCCTGGGCCAAGGGCAGGGGGAAAGACCCCTGAGAGCCACAATGCCCACTCCCTGGCTGAAACCAACAGAAACACTGGGTGTGAGGGAGATGGGGAGCGACCTCCAGGCAGTTGGGCTGGAGAGGGGCAACCATCAGGTCCACCTGTCAGCCACAGAACAACCCTTGGGCCAGTCCCAAGTGCTGGGTGATCCTAAGGGACATCTGGTCCTGCTGCTCACCACTGTGGGTCCCTGTCGGCTCCGTGTCTCCTCCTCTTGCAGGTCCTGCAGGAACTCAGACAGAACCAGGGAGTCACGTAGGTCTGCCAACCGGTGCTGCAAGGCTGCCTGCACATGTGCCAACCTGTGGGGACAGGTACTCATCACAGGTTCTGGCACTCTCCGCACTTCCTTGGGGCAAGCATCCTCCTCCCTGCACCTCCTCGGTTGCCTCCTCACACCTCCTTGGGTTGAGCATCCTCCTCACTGCCCATCCCATGGACCAGAGAGGAGAAGCCTTCCCCTGGGACTCACTTCTCCTCCACCTTCTCCACCTTCCTCTGCATCTTTCTTGCCCCTTCATGCTCAGCGAGCGGCTCATCTGCTGCCTCCTCCCACAGTGCCTGGAGCTTGAGGCCACATAGTAGGAGCTGCCTTTCTAACTGGCCCGCCTCCTCCAGGTCCTGGCGCAGCTCCACCGGGCTTCTCATGGTGGCTGGCTCTGAGAGTGACCCGTCCACAGCCTGCAGCCATCGCTCGGCCTGGTCCAGCTCCCTCACCAGCCTCAGTGCCTGCAGGGAGAGTGGGTAGCCCATCAGCCTGGCCCTGAGCCACCCAGGGGAGGCAGGAGCCACTTTGCCACCCCACTGAAGGTACCCAGTGCACCAGCAGCTTGGGCTGCACAGCTGGAGCAGTGTGTGGGCTGGGAGGTCAGCTGGAGGTGTTGCTGCCCACACTGCAACTCCCATCCCAATGAGCACTGGCCTCACTTGCCCATCCCCAGCAAGCTGCCACAATCCGGGCATGCCCGTGTGGGCTGGGAGGTCAGCTGGAGGTGTTGCTGCCCACACTGCAACTCCCATCCCAATGAGCACTGGCCTCACTTGCCCATCCCCAGCAAGCTGCCACAATCCGGGCTCTGTGCCCACCCCAATCCTGCCTCCACTTACCTTGTCAATCTCCTGCAGCACAGCGCCATTCTCCTGGTGCTTCCTCTGCAGGTCTTCCCACAGCTCCCCCAGCTCCCGCAGCATGGTCTCCACCTGCGGGCTGCCCGGGGATCCCCCTGGCACCAGCCCCTCCTGAGAGGAAGGGAGGACAGTTAGGACAGGCTCTGCCTTGTGTACCCCACCCCAACCTACACCCAAGGGGGCTCACCAGGAGCACAGCCTTGGCGCTGCAACCAGGGTCCAGGGGGTGCTGCTGCATCTGTGCTGTCTCCAGGCTCTCCGTGTCTCCCACCAGACATGGGCGGACTCCAAGACCTGAGCTCTCCTTGTACAGTGACGCAGTCTGCCAAGAAGCAGGGAGACATGGTGCATTAGTGCCCAGACCAGGGACAGCCATGAGTGCACGCCCACAAGCAGCGGGAGGAGGTCAGAGAAGGGGTTTCCCTTGACACTGGCTGCCCTGGCTGAGCTGGGAGCAAAGCGGGCCCTTGGGGAGACATTACTGTGTTCACTTCTCGACAGACATCCCGGGCCTCTGCTTCCCGTGTCCCCGACTCAGCCTCTGTCTCTCTCCTCCTCCTGCAGAGAGGGAGACAGTCAGGACTGCAAGTCCCCCCTTGCACGGGGGACTCCCATCCCCTCTGACTCCATCCCATGTCCCACAGCCACTGCTACGAGCTGGTACCTTTTGCTGTCCCTGCCATGAGGGGGATGTCCTGCCGCTGGGGAGACAGGGCTGCTCTCCTCTCCTGCCCCGTGCTCTGCCATCTTCCCCAGCACATCCTTTGGCACCTACAGCACAAAGGCTCTCATTCCTCCTTTGTCAGCCCAAAGTGCACATTGCTTCGCCCCAGGCCTGGCTCTTACCACCTCCCATAAGTGTTGGGGTGAGGTCACGGGTATGCTCAGCTTGGGCTTTGTCCAGCTCTTAACCCCTTTTTCCCCACAAGCCTCCCCACCTTCCCAAGGCAGAGGCACTGGAGATGCCCAGAGGAAGGCAGTGCTCACCATGCTCCTGGAGCCTCTCGTCCACTTGTCTTTTGTTTTCTTCCCCGTGGCCCCACAGCCACTATCGTCTCCTTGGGGCTCCACACTCAGAGCCACAGCTTCCGGGGAACTGCTTGCCGGTGCCGGAGCCTTCTCCATTCTCGAGGAGGTATAAGAGAGACCCAGAAGAACAGAGAACGGAGAAAAGAGCACCATTAAGTGGAACTGGTGTCCCAGAGAGCCTGTCAGAGGCTAACCCAGGTCCTTCCCCAAGCCTCTGGCTCCAGCACTGGGTTGAGGCCCTGGGGCTCCTGCTGGGCTGTACCCTACCTCAGTGCTTGCTGGAGCTGTGTCCAGCTGACCTTGACATCTCGGTGCTTGGGGGTGACTCGGGCTGCTAGGCTGGGCTGCAGGCTGAGGAGCTGGGACACGGTCACATCCAGCATCTGGAGAAGAGAGAACAGCCAAGGAGCAATGACAAGGCTGGTGAGGGATGGGCCACTGTGGCCATGGTGCAAGTGTGTGATGGTAACCCACCACCAACCCCGCACAGCAGAAGAGGTGGCGAGTGCCAAGCCCGGTCCCCTGCTGCCCACAGGGAGGCTCCCCTGTTTGTCACACAGCCCTGGCCACTCCATATGGCTGTGGGGTGTCCACCGAGCCCCCGGCACTGACCTGGGAAGGCATACATCTCCCCTCCATCGGGATGCTCCCCAGGGCTCAGAAGATGAGGCAGAGCCTTGCACTTACCATCACCTGGCTGGCTATGTCCCTGACATCCTGATCCCGGCACAGCTCGCCCTCCCCTGGCTTCCCTACA
>NW_010403321.1:14255-15231 GCF_000710305.1 Buceros rhinoceros silvestris
AGTCAGCAGTTGGAGGAGGATGGGGTTCTGCCCTCAGCTCCGCCAGAAGAGGACACTGTGAAGGTGTGCTTGCCACCCTGGCTCCCCTTCTGACAATAGGCTCTGTCCCCCCAGCTCTCTCCCCAAGCCCCAGGCTGAGGGCGCTGGCACCACAGCAGCCCTCACGCAGGGGATGAGAGCAAGGTGCTGCCTGCCCACAGTTTTGCTCTGGCTGACCCTGGCTCTAGTGCTGGTACCTTGGCATGGATGGCTGCGAGCAGGATATCTGCTTGCTGGAGGAAGGCAGTCACCTCCAGGGCCAGCTGCAGAGCCTCATGGTGCTCCTTCAGGGTGCCTTGCAGCCGCAGCCACCTGCACGGGTGCAAAGGGAAATGTGAAGCCTGTACCCCCTGGGCAGCTGTGCAGAGCTGGGGCGAGGGGAGGCAAGCGGGAAGAGCAGGGGGTTCTGCTTCCCAGCCCGTCAGCTCTCGGTGCCTGGCTCGCCTCTGCCCAGCCCGTGTGTCTTCTGCTCACGTTTTGTTGAGGTGCTTGCGCCGGGCTGAGATGCTCCTACTCTCACTTTTGCCTTGTTTCTCTATCTTCTGGGCCAGGCTGTTCAGCTCCTTGTGCAGACTCTGGAACTGTTGCTCTTCCTGGCTCAAGAAAAGAGAGACGTAGCATCCCCGCTCAGGGCCGTGCCTCAGCCTCATGGGCTTCAGGGTGCCCGGTACGCCGACAGCCTCTCACCTGCTTCAAGTCAAGGATGCGGCGGGTGAGCTGGATCTTGTCTGGACTTTCCTGCAGCAGGGCTGCCAGGGAGGGTTTCTCCTCCTGGGCCAGGGGAAGATATGAGAAGGCAAGGGGACAGCCAGACTGTCGCCCTTCCCAGACCGCGCTCCCTGCACCCCATACCTTGTGCCTGATCCATGCTTCCAGCCTCTCGGCTTTCCTGTTGAATTCCTGCAGGCTCCGCAGCCCCCCCAGGGCTTTGCTCTGA
>NW_010403321.1:15364-19774 GCF_000710305.1 Buceros rhinoceros silvestris
CAGGAGCTGCCACTGGTCCCGCAGAGCCAGCAGCTGCCTCTGCACTGCCTCAGCGCTGGGGCTTGCCCGCCACATCAGTTGCTCACCCATCTGTGGGGCCAAGGGACCCACTCAGCGCCAGGGGCTCCCAGAGACCCTCCACTGCAGGGAGCCCAGGGACATGGGTGCTGCAGGGAATGGGAGCCATGGAGCTGCCTGGCCTCACCTGGTTGAGCTTTATCAGTGTGTTCTCAAAATCCTTCACGTCTCGTTGCAGGGTCTGACCCACCTCCTCCCAGTCCTGGAGGCTGCAGCCGTCCTTCAAGTCCCGCAGCTTGCCTCGCACCCAGCCTTCCGCCTGCAATGTGGGAAGAGCCACATGGCCAAGCTCCTCTGCCAGAGCCCTGAGGATGCAGCTTCAGGACCCAAGCCCAAACCATCCCTGAAACCACAACAGGGACTAGAGGGCACTCTTTTGGCTAACAACCCGTTGGCTCCGAGCGCCACCAGGCCAGCAAAGGGGCTTGGTGCGACATCAATGGTGATGGCAGTCAGAAGGTGAGCAGCATCTTGCTTCTTTTCAGCACCTGCATCAGCCCAGCAGGAGAAGCCAGGGCTCCCCCAGGCAGGCCAGACCAGGGGTCTATGCATGGAACATTCCTGCGTGAAGCATCTCGTCTCCCTAAACCCTGCTCCCCAGTGCAAGCACCATGCACCCTCCCCAGCATAATGTGGAAGCAGCTCCCTCCCCCTGTGCCATCCCGGTTCCCACATTGCCGGGGAGGGAGAGGGGCTGGGAGGAGGAGGAGGATGGAGGATGACGGGAGGAGCATGCGCATGTGGGGAGGAAGCAGGGCCCTGGTGCAGGCTGACCCCCTCTCCCCAGGGCCGAGAGCCAGGGAGAGACAGCCAAACATGATCTCATGCCACAACCACGGCTTCGCTTGGGGCTGGAAGTTCAGCCCTCCCCGCCGTGCACCCCACCCTGCAGCTCACATGAAAGGCTGACGGTGGCCCCCCCTGCCCTGCTCCCCACGCAGCCCCTTGGGCAGGCACCCTGGCTTGCCTCACCTGCAGCATCTCCCGGTTGAACTGGGCTACCAGAGGGCTCACGTCAATGAGGGGGGCTACTCCCACGCCACTTTGTCCACTGCATCTTGGTGCTGCAGTGGGCTCCTTGCCCTTCGGGCTCTCTTTATGGGGTGAGGGTACTGGAGGTCCTGCCAGCTGGAGTGGGCAGAGGTGAAAGGGTCAGTACATACGCCACCCCGGGAGCCCTCCCCATCATCTCCCAGGAGCATTTGAGAAACCTAAATAAAGTACATCAGCCTGCCCCGTTTCCAATCCCCCTCCTTCACTGACATATCTGGGGTTCTTTCCTAGCACCCTGAGGCACAGCAACCCTCTACCAAGGCCGTACCCGTGGCTTTCATAGCCCTGGCAGGGTGTTGCCAGGCTGTTCCTCAGTCCTGGGTCACTCCAGGCTGGTGGGATGGGACCCAGCACCTGGGCTGGTCCCTGCACCCACTTCGGGGGCAGATGAGGCTCTTGAGGTTGTACATCCCTGTGACGTGCATTCGTGTCTTTGACATCTGTTTGGTGTCACCCTGGGGGATGCTGCTAGGGGATGGAATGGGGGGTCATGGGACAAGTCCCCAGTGAGCTCAGCCTGACAGTCCTTCAGGGGAACCTGGAGACCCCCGTCCCAAGCGAGCAGTGCCAGAGGTCAGAAAGCATAGCACCCCCCCCAGGACTTGGCCTCGTGGGCAGCCATTGCTGACAGAATCCTCCATCGGGTCTCCTCTGCCAGGGGTGATGGCAAAGGTCAGCCAGTGAATGTGCTGCGCCCTCTACAAGCTAAGCCCTGGGCTCAGCTGCACGCAGCCCAGGGGATGGCACAGCCACCATCACTTGCCACCCTGCTGCCTGAGGACAGGGACCTGCCTGTACACTAACTGGTGGCAAACAGAAGCATCTTCAGGAGAAACCTGAAGGTACAGGGCTTACCACTTCCTCTCACCAGGCAGAAATTGGTTTTGGGGCCAGCCCAAGGCAGCCCTCCCTCCCTGAGGGGGCTGGGTGTGAGCTACCTGACGGGGTCCCAGCCACTCCCAACCCTGCCAGGGTGCAACTTCCCCGGGGCCTGTGGAGCAGCGGGGTTCAGGCAACTGTTCCAGGCTCTCTAAGCACTCTGGCACGTGCTGCCCCGCTGACGGCATGGGAGTTACTTTTCAAAGCCTTTCTGCCTAACCACAAAAACTCTAGAATTCCTCTGTCTTTATTCCTCACCTCCCCCCCTGCCTTTTCTCTATTTAAATAATAACACAGAATCTCTGGCCTTCCTGCAACTCCAGGATCTTCAGTCTCTTGACACAGGCAGGGCTGGAGAAGCCCGTAAGCCAGCTCCCTCGGAAGCATTAAAACCTCTGGGGGCTGACCCCTCACCCCATCATGCCTAGCGTGTCCCCTTGCTTATTTAAAGTGGAGACACTCCATCTGTGCCAGGACAGACCACCAGCAGCCGACCACCATCTGCTCAGCCCCAAGCTGCACTGCTGGGTCAGATCCTCCTGAACAGGGAGGGCAGGGGAACATACTGCATAGAAGGGGGAACCTCTGTCCACCGGAGAGCAGAAACCACCGGCCCGGGGGCTCCCAGCCTCCTGCTGCTTGTCCTCTGCATCCACATCCTTCCTGAGGAAGACCTAGAGGAAGGCAGACATGAGCCTGGAGGTGCTTGACCATCTCAGCAGCCAAGGGGACAGAGGAGAGTGCAACCACCTCCCCCTGCCCTGGGCCAGAAAAGGCTGCCAGCAGTACCCAAGCACTGCTTGGCTGGGCTCTTGCCTGTCCCTCCTTGCGCTTCCAGGCCTGGCTCCTCCAAGCAGCAGCCGCAGTTCCTGCTATGTGTTCATCAAGAGCTCCTAAGCTTGTTTTGCTCTGCATCTTCTCCATTTTAGGTCACCGCCACCTGGCCCCCCATCACCCTCACCTCCCCCCCCTTTTTCTTTCCCCTTGAAGTGACTCCGAAGGCAGCACAAAAACATTTGATGGTCACCACTGGGCCATGGTTGTGTAAGGATGATCAGGGTCAGACCCTCCTGCTCTCCTCCAGGTTAGCAAGGCAGAGGCACAAAGGCACAGGAGGACATTAACTCCACCAGCAAAAACACAAATCCCCACAGCGGCTGATCCCCGACCTCAGCCCGCCGGGATGCAAGAGTTAACAGGGCGGCTGGTTCACACAGGAAGTCTTCCTCGGGATGGGGTGAGGGTGGGAGCAGGAGAGGCAGAAGGAAGGAAGTCCAGGGGCTGTGGCCAGGCACAGAGAGGAGGTCCAGGATGAACTCCACGTTACCTTATCCTTAATAGAGCCCAGTCCCAGGAGGAGAGATGCGTGGGATTGCTTGAATCAATGCACAAGGGCAGTCATTCTCATCCTCTATGGATGGATCTTAGGCTGTTGGATACGGCAGGCCAATTTAGGGACCTCCTTCCACTCCCTCCCCAGGGCTACCTTGCTATCTCTGTAACAGCTGTCCAAGCACGCGCAGGGCAGCATGAGGTGGTGGGCAACACGTGCTGCCCCGACACTTCCTCCTCTGAAACCGCAGTAAATGGGGTGGTGGATCAGCCAGCGTCAGACCCCGCCACCACCGCTCCGGTAACTCCAGGCTGGGGACAGTGTCCAAGGGGAACCAACCCAGGCAAAGCCGGACTCCCTTGCTGCACAGAAAGTGGCTTCCTACCGTCTCTGCAGGACTGCAGAAGAGTCCCAGCGTGAATGGCAGCCTCCAGCACTTAGAGCTGTTGCCACCAGAAAAGCTCAGAGCCCCATAAACAGCCCAACAACCCTATAAACCCTGGGAGACCAGCACTGCTGGACCTTTCCAGGGGCCTAAGAAGCCCAGCTGGTGGCTGCAGAGGACAGACCACCAAACCATGCCTCACAGGAAGCAAAGCTGAGTCACGGCCTCAGGCGCAGCGAGAGCTCAGACTGTCTGGCAGGAGGGTGCCAGAAGAATAAGGCACCCCACTGCCCAACCGTGGGGCTGAGAGGTTTGGATGCCCATTTAAGGAAAGGTGGGGAGCTAATCACGAAGCGCTTATGGGTCATAAGATCCTAGAAAGACCCTCTTCTAGGCAGCAGCAGCCCACGCTGGCTGCAGTCCATGAGCCCTCCCTCAGGACTCAGCCTGGGAGACAAGCCTGCAGGTGACACAGGAGCTTTATTTAAAGTCCCTGTCTCACGATCCATCAGCTGCAGGAAAACAGGGCTGCCGGTACAAGGATGACTTCATCCTTCCTGCAGAGCTGCTCCACCGGGACTGCCCCCCCGCCGCCTTGGTCTCTCAGCCGGAGCCGGGTCCTCACTCCAGCAAAACAACAAACTCCCACAGCAACCGCAGGCTGGGAGAAGCAGCAGTGCCT
>NW_010403321.1:19925-20131 GCF_000710305.1 Buceros rhinoceros silvestris
AGTCCAAAGGTCCCGTGCTAACCGTGCCCAGGCTTCACGACATGAGCAAAGCCACATGCAAAATGAGTGCAGCAGCCTCAGCTGCCTCCTCTGGGAACTCTTCTTTCCCTCATTAAAAGTAAAATTAACACGGCACATACACCCGCTGCGTTCCCATAGAAGAGCAGGTGCCAATGGCTTCCCATGAGCAAGAAGAGGGGGGCCAG
>NW_010403321.1:20296-21340 GCF_000710305.1 Buceros rhinoceros silvestris
GGGCCAGACACTCATGGGCTGCACTACGCTCATCCCGGAGGAGTCCTCCATTCCTACAGAGCAGGAGCAAGGGGCAGAGCCAGGGGCTACACTTGGGAGAGTCCTAACATGCCCTGTGCAGGAGACAGTGCTCCTTTCTCTCTACCGGTGCTGTCCCGCCTAACGCACCCTTTCCACTGCACCCTGTCTCTCCCTCTCTCTCCCAAAGCTCCAACTTGCAGCCTGCCCCCGCTTTTCAGCTCCACTTCCCCCTGACTGGAGAGGCAGGAGAGGCCAATTCTGGCAATCTCCTGAGAGCCCTGCACCAAACCATGGTGCCGAGCACGTGTCCCTACCTTATCTGAAAGAGGGGAGCCCTTGTGCCGATGCCCCTCGGGCTGCGCAGACTCTGGATGCCCAGTGAGGAGCTGCCGGCGTGCTGGAGGAAGCGGCAGCTCTTGCGAGGCTGTGCCTGGCCTTTAAGGCAGGAGAGGCCAATTCTGGCAATCTCCTGAGAGCCCTGCACCAAACCATGGTGCCGAGCACGTGTCCCTACCTTATCTGAAAGAGGGGAGCCCTTGTGCCGATGCCCCTCGGGCTGCGCAGACTCTGGATGCCCAGTGAGGAGCTGCCGGCGTGCTGGAGGAAGCGGCAGCTCTTGCGAGGCTGTGCCTGGCCTTTATTGGCAATGAAGACGAGGGTTTTGGCAGTGGGCTGTGCAGCTCTCTCTAGCGCTGCTCTGCTGGGAAACCAGCTGTTGCGGGTCAGGGTTAAATCCCAAGGAGTTCCTGCCTGCTCTTGCCAGCAATGGCAAGGTCTCCAAGCTGCCTTCCACGCCGTCCCAGTCACACAGGGGGTCTCTCAGGCTCCAGCAACGATGGATTCAGACCTCCACGACTGCTAGTGCTCAGACTTGGAGGGCGGGGTGCTGGGAGCCCTGGGTCCTGCTCCCAGCCTTGTCCTGGCTCTGCCTGGCTGTGTGGCCCTTCATGAGTCACTTCCCTTCTGCCGGCCTCGGTTTCACCTCCGGTAAACTGGAAAGCGAGTTCCCAGCTCCCTGCACAC
>NW_010403322.1:0-200 GCF_000710305.1 Buceros rhinoceros silvestris
GGGTCGCTCCAGGTCACCCTGGGTCCCTCCGCCGGGCTCTCCCTGGTGTCTCTTGGGGTCCCACCGGGTCCCGTCGGGTGTCCCCGGGATCTCTCTGGGCTCTCCCCGGGGTCTCTCGGGGTCCCTCTCAGTCCTTCCCGGGTCCCTCTGGTCTCCCTCCAGGTCCCCCAAGTCCCTCCAGGTCACTCCGGGGGCTCTCG
>NW_010403323.1:0-763 GCF_000710305.1 Buceros rhinoceros silvestris
AGGTGCCCGCAGGCACGGAGGCGGTTTTGGAACGGGGCAGCGGTCCGGGGCTTCGGCCCCTCCATGAGTGTGCTCGCGCGAGGCCGCCACTGCGCCGCGGCGTCATTTATTGTCACCATTCGCGAAACACGTTGCCAAGCAGAGCCCTGCACTTCCGCAGGCACATCACTGCAGCTGCTTGCATCGACGAGATGAGGAGGACAGAGGAAAGGGAACGAGGGACAGCGGGAGGGGCTCGCGAGCGGAGGATGCTGCACCCGTCAGTCGTTCCGATTTCACACAAGCCCAGTGCTTTGGTGACGTTTGTACAACGCTGCCGCTGTCAGTGACACCAAATGTCCAAGCCCCAGAACAGAGCCTTGCTCCTGCCTTGCTCTGCAGGTTTAACAAGAGCACTTACACCAAGGCAGTTCAGAATGGTTTGTAACTCGTTCTTTTCCATCTTTAAACACTGGCTCTTTAGGGGGAAGAACAAAGCAGCGTCACTCAGGGCACACACAGCAGGCTCCAGCTGCCAGCGTGCCCTGAAGAGTCTCCATCGTTACAGTTAAGAGAAATTGGTGGTGCTGCCCACAGCACTGGAACCACAGCTCGCAGCACGCAGAGAGAGACCGTGACACAGACTGGAGCGAACATCAAATGCTGGGTGAGCCAAATGCACACCCAGAAACACACGCAGTACCTGGCAAGAGTGGTCTTTGACAAGACTTCCTGAGAAATGGGGAAAAAAAACAACCCCAGCCCCCCCCCCTTCCCCTTTGAC
>NW_010403323.1:1014-1292 GCF_000710305.1 Buceros rhinoceros silvestris
CTTTGTCCTTTCTCATGGGTTTCCTCTGAGAAAGGGCAGCTTCTTGTGATCAGTACTTCTTGTCATTCAGGTTAATCACAAAAGAACCCCGTGTCCCGGCAGAGGAGTGACAATTGAAGCAGCCCTTATTGGCAGGTGTGTCCGCTGGAACCTCTGAGAAAGGGCAGCTTCTTGTGATCAGTACTTCTTGTCATTCAGGTTAATCACAAAAGAACCCCGTGTCCCGGCAGAGGAGTGACAATTGAAGCAGCCCTTATTGGCAGGTGTGTCCGCTGGAA
>NW_010403323.1:1381-10283 GCF_000710305.1 Buceros rhinoceros silvestris
CGCCACAGAAGTGACAATTAAAGCAGCCCTTATTGGCAGCTGTGTCAGCTGTAACATCAGCTGTTCACAAAGGGTGAAGGTGTCATCGATCACGCAGCAAACAAATCGGATGCTAATACCGTGTTGTGTTTTGTGATTATCTTCTATACCTTCTCTTTGCAGCAATTCTCGGTGCTTTCCCGTAGCTATGGCTGTTTCCTCCTTGCCTCACCCAGAGGGTCCTACTGATCTCTCAGCATTTGGATCGTCCATTGATCGCGCAGCGCTCCAAGACGTTTCAGATAGAGGAAGCACTGGGACCTACTGTTTCTGTGGGGAGATGAGAATTCAGTCAGCAGCACGGCATACACTGCCCAGGGTGCTGGCTGTTAGCATCAGCGCAGCTATCAAGCTCCCGTCTACACATTTATTAGTATCTGCATGTACGTGCTGCTTCTGAATGAGCACTCACCCGCAGCTTCGGGAGAGGATTTTCCTGCAAATAACTGAACATACAAAGACTCTGTGCATGCAAACTGGAAGAGGATTCGAAATATTTAAAAACATTTCAGTGGGGCCAGCTAGAAAGGTAAAAAACGGGAGGAAGTTTCTGGAGGAGGCCAAAGCAATCCCAGGGCTACTGCGGAAGACAAAGCATGGCCAGACGCAGCCACTGAGATTTCTCTTGGCCCTGCAGTGATCCCTTGCAGTGATCCACAGACAAAAACTACTACTGTGGAAGAAAAAAACCATGTATTGGCTTTCCTCCATTTTTCCACCGAGTTAACGGCAGTTAGGAGTGCAGGACTCTGAAACACACATGCACACATGTTCTTCTTGAAATACATAAAAAATTTTTCTACATTATCTTTGTAGATATTACATGACACGAGGGAGGAAAAAAAGAACATCCCGGATGGGTGAATTCAGTTGCAAGGTCTGATACAATGCACGACTGCAACAGATTCACTTGTACAATAAAATAGGCAAGTGATATTCTCACCTTAATTAAGGACAAAGCACATCACAACTCCTTTTTATTTAATTATTTTCCCCCTTACACGAAAGGCCCCAACTTTTAAATATTTTTCTGCAGTTGAAACATTCTTTTCTGCCCTGCCAGTTTTCCTTTTGTAAAGTGTTAACGTTTTTCTTTTTACAATAAACTTCACCCATTTTGTTCCAGTGAAAGCTCGAGATGTGCTGGCACGAAAAAGCCGTACTGGGGAAGTGGGTGCAGAGCTTTTAGGCATTTGTCAGGTCAGCCATAAAAATTCCTTTCCCTGTACAGCGAGTCAGAACGTGGGATTCCAGTCACTCCTGCCAGAGCTGCAGGGGTGTCTCGATCCTGACCGCCGGGGCTGTCAGGGGCTGTCTTGGGCTGCCACCCTGCCGCCGTCTGGGGAAAACCCTGTTTCTGTGTGTTGTAGTGTCTAAGTGTAAATGACTCCCAACGTGATTAAAGCACTGCAGGGTGTATGTTGTGAATACACACCCAGTACTGTCGCTCCTCTGCGTAATCGGGGTAAGGCAAATCCTGGCCTGCGTAGCCAAACTGCTCATACGGAGGTCGCTGGTTAGGAAAGAGGTCTGCTGCTGGATCTGGTCTCCTCAATGGCCGAGGAGGCATGTGACTATGCAAAAAAGAGGTTATTAAAAATATGCATCATAATATACTGCAAATTACGGAAAGGGTTAGTTTCAACTGAAATAGAAAACTAATAAAGCTCACTACTGCATGCATGTCAGTGAGGCCCTAACATTAAGACATCTAAATGTTCTGTCTTTTAAGTTCATTTTATTTGTCAACCCCTCATCCTACAAACACTGATAAAAGTGAATTTAAAGAAGCAACATGTTATTTGAGCTTTATTTTTTTCCACTCTTACACTGATCAGTGCCATGTTATCCAATTTTCCATGTCCCTATGATTACTTTGGAAATGTTTCAAATTCATGGTACATTCAGCACCAACATTTTCAGCGTTTATATTTTAGAAATCAGACCTCCTTGATGGACCACAATGTCAGAGAGCTCCGGTCTGTTTCTGCAGGACAGCCCTGTCACTTAGGAGAAAGTGTTCCCCTGTCATTTAGCCGCCTCATGGTAAACAAGTTCTCTGTAAAAGTCGTGGGTAGGAGCTGCAACAGCTGGCTGGGGACTGTGAGGAGGAGTAACGTGGGGAAGCGCCGCTAAGAAAAGAGCCTTTCTAAAAGTACTGGAAATCAATACATTTTTAATTACTGGAAGGAAGCCATACATGCCTTTGGATTCATCAGTGTTTTAGGATTCTGCTTCAGAAACAAGAGAAACACACACCGACTTTCTGTCTTTGGTGGTGCATTAGGAAAACAGGTCAGTCTTAGCAGGCTGTGCGCGACTCACGCTGAGTGAGAACGTACAGAACAGTCCCAGGATTCTCGCAGCAGTGCTCTTAGAATTATGCAAGGTAGAGGAGAATAAAGAAAAAAATTCAGAAAAATAACTTCTTTCTGTCAGACTCAAGCCACAAAATGTAGGTGAATAATCCAGTCAAAAGCTTAACCATTTACTGGATCTTTGTCACCTTCTGTGCCATGGGCAAAGCCACAAAGGAATTCCTCGTCTCCAAGCCAGAGTATAAAGTGAAAATGAGAAATCCAGCTGCATACCTGTAATTGTCTAAGTGACCTGGCGCTGGGACATCATCAAAACCCGGTCTTCTCACCATAGCTTTGGGAATTTGTCTGACCCACTCACTGTTGTCCTACATGGAGGGGGTTACACAGAGCAAAATGACAACAAATTACACCAGCAGCACACCAGGTACAGAGGTAGCAGTTGTCATTGGTGTAAAAAGCTGTACAAACCAATTTACCAGTTACAAAATATATCGCCTGTTACAGACACGTCTTCAGAAGTATTAATTCATTTTATCTCAATGACTCAGTGGAAGAGAAGTCTTTACCTATTTGGATAACACAGAAAACCCGCCTCTCAGATACACCAGAGAAACGCCCACCCACCGAAGCCTCCGCACCAGTAAGTAAACCAGGGATTAAGGGTCTTATCAAGGCCTGGGAGTTTTGTTGAGTCTTCTATGATTAAACATTTCATAAAGATGCTATTTCACAAATAACTGTGGATTCACCTCTGATTTACACAAAACCGAGCAAAAAAATTATATTAAATACAGGATCAACAACTAAGATCAGTAGAATATTGTAATTTAAAGACTGGCTGCCAATATTGCTGGAGGAAGGAGGAAAACACCATGAGGAAATAAAAAGATTCCATATTCCATAGTTCATAAAACTAGTAAGTGATGTTCATTTGCTAAAGGTATCTTTGTTCAAACACGTAATGACCTGCAGTGGTTTTCAAACCAAGGAACCTCAGGGAGAAGCCACGTTCAGGGCAGCTCCTCCACAGGAGCTGATGCGAGCAGTTGCAGACTTGCTTTCCTCTCCTGGCCAGGGCTCTGCAGGCTGTCGTGCACCAGCCTGCTTGCTGCCAGGAAAGCAAAAGCTCAGACAATTAACAACGGGCTTTTTACAAGCTCCCGTTTTCCTGACCCCTACATCCAGCAAGGGGATGAGGCAGGCAGAGGCTCCCCAGGGGCTGCCCTGGGCTGCGGCTGGCACTACTGCAGCCCTTACCCAAAAGCAGCTCCTTTCGCTGCAGGTTTTCTTGCCCTACCAAGTGCGCAGGACTCGGTCTCACTCACGCCTTGGAAACGACAGCGCCAGTTGAAGGAAATTCAGTTAGTTCAAAAAGAGCGAGCACCATCTCCTGGTGACGGTGGGGTCCTGCCTCCTTTGTTTTTCCCGCTGCATTTCCAAGACGTTAATACTTTACAAATGTATTGATCAGGAAATAATGTATCAGACTAGATTATTGTCTTTCTTTCCCCAGACAGCCTACAGTGTTCTTCTCAGACATTATACAACACCCCTTAACAGGTAAAAATAATCTCTTAAGTACCGAACGAGGAAATGAACACACACAAACACATCCCCTTCCACGTTCCTTTACATTTCCTATTTCCTGTTCTGTTTATGAGGTGCATTCATCTGCCTGTTCTTGTGACAGCCACTAGTCCAAGCAATGATCTCTACCATAAAGGAACATCGGGCCCCGTGGAGAAAACTGGCATGGCAGAGCGTTAACCCGGCCGAAAGGGCAGCGTCTGGCCCTCTGGGGACTGCAGTTCCCACCCCAGCTCCATCACAGGTTACCTTCGTCACCCTGCCAGTGACTCTGGCTACTCTGCCTCACAGGACTGTTGCAAAGGTCCCAGGGAACTATTCTGTTACAAAGGTGATGCAGGTCATTTGATTTCAGAGTTGATTTAAGGAGTTTCTCCTTCACCAGGAAACGGTTGAATCCCCTAGTCCCAAACCTAACTGAGCTGTAGGCAGTGGATTTTAAACAAACAGGGCTAGAACTGCCAACAGTGCTTAAGTTCTGTACAAGCATTTACATACTACCCTTCACAGCTTATGCAGTTGAGAGATGAAAAGATAAACAATCCTTTGGTACAGCCATATCCTTCTGATCATCTACACCGATCCCCTCCAGCCTCCAAAAACATCACTGGAAAGTGCAACACAAGAAGGAAAGCAGGTCACATTCTTCCAATTTAACCTGCTCCATGAATTTTCATCCCACTTCCAACTGAATAAAATGCATTTGAAACAAAAGCTTCTAATTTTCACAAAGTTTAATGTCCCTGGGCCTGCAGACCTGTGTGTGTTTATCCACAACGGTCAGGTTCCCAGCTGGTACCCACTGGTTTGTGGGTCCTCACCCATCTGTGCAGTTATGCGGCTCCACATGATTCTTCATTACAAAACCAAGCCTGATTTCTTGTCTCTAAAGTAAAGTAAATCCTCACAGAACTTTGCTGATAACCCAAGCGGAAGCAAAAAACCCTCAAACCCCCCCGACAATCCCTCCTCTGGGGACGCAGAACTAGTGAACAGTCAAATGAAACTACAGGCATGGCTCTTAAATTGGTTGAAATCTGGACAGCAGACCAAACTCTTCCCTCTGTTGTAGCACGTGCCTGAGCTCATATCCACATTATCTCTCCTTTTAATGCTGGTCTTCTAACTGGTCTGAAAAGAAGTGTTGATTTGAACATCCTTTCAAAATAATCCACAGATCTTTATTTTCTCCTATGCAAATTAGATTAACTTCAGCCTTGATGAAGAATTGCACCTTCTCACATGCATTCATTCAGGTGATCTGGGAAATCAAATACTGGGCAAATAAAAGGAAGATTTTTGAATTTAATTTTACCAGATGACCTTTCTTTGCTATTCAGGTATCTTTTTGTTGAACCACAAAATCACATCTGACTTCCACCAGAATTAGTGATAGGACCACAGGCCAACGTCTCTTACCCTTGGCTGGTAAAAGTGCTGCGAGTTATCAGCCTCTTCAGCAGTAAATCCAGGGTTGTGCCACGCTTCACGGTACGGAGGATTTGACTGGCTCCTGCTTGGGGGAACAGTGTAATTTAGAGCATTAGCAATAGCTCTGAGGGTCGTGACGAATCTTTTTGTACTGCACATTGGTTCAACAGCCATATCGTGGGTGTAGATGAGCTGTGGCAATGGCAGTGGGAGAGCTATGTATTATTACAAAGTTTCTAGGAGCGAGGAAGTACCAGTGATACGCACTAACGGGGCTCAGTCAAAGAAGATAAAACTATATTGTCTATGTACTCGGGACGGGTATCTGTGGGGAATAAAGAGAGCGTTGAAAGCAAAAAGCAGCTCAAATTGCCAATGCCTAGGAGCAAAGAATGGGAGAAACTGTGTTTAATCGCCCAAACTCTTGTCCCTGTTTATTGGTCTCATTCCATTTTTTTAAATTGTGGAAAGAAATCCAACCCTGAATAGCCAATAAATCAGCAAGACAGGTTTGGTCATCTTGAGTTAAAGAGTATTATCGCTCTTTAAAGCTTGCCAGGTTAGCCCTAAAGAGAAGCAACGAGTTTGAGTGAAGCTCTACAAGCAGCAGGGAAATGCTGAGTAACTGTGAAGTGCTTTGGAAGGTGCTTGGACTTAGTTTTAAATTGTGTAAACAGTATTTTGGCAGAAGATACTATAGGCGTGCCTGCTGACTTAAATACCCGGAGGTTAAAAATTATCACAATACCAACTTATTTTGCTTTACTTCCATTTTGGTTGTAAGAAAACCTTTTAACTGCATCTGGAGTAACTTACCCAGCTTTTTTACTTTTACAGTGGCTGACGCAGTAAAATATCACAACAACCACCATAACCAGCACAAGTGCAGGAAGAGTAGCCACTAAAATAAAATCTAGAGTGTTCCAAAGGTGGTTACATTTGGGGCCCATGTACCAATACTCCTTCCAGTCCAGTCTGAAGTAGTCACATCTGCAAAAAAATTAGGAACTTTTAGCAACATTATTTTCATTTAAAAGATAAGTAATACCAAAAAAGTAAAATATTTTGCTATGGAATTATTTATTATTGAATACTGCAGGGGTCAAGAGAATCAGTATTTTTCCTGTTTGCCTAAAATGTTACTTATCTTAGTAATATATATCTTACTCTAGATTTGAGGCAAATGGCCTCTGCCAGGGTGTGGGTCCACCAAGTCCAAGTTACTGTTCCAGTAAGTCCAAGTTAATGAGTTTTCTTGACAATAGGGTGTATTACCCAAGTAATGGCATGATTCGGGTCAAAGATCTTCTTGCCAGCTGTTAAGCGTGGCAAAGCTGCTGAATTTCCAGGAACAGACTAGGCAGACACAACCAAAACGTCACGTTGCTATCTGTCGGTATGACGTCAAGGCCCTTCTGGGGAAAAGCAGCAACCAGCCCACAGGAGGTTCAGAGTATATTCCCTCTGCTTTTAGTAGTAAGACTTCCAATGGGATAAGAACATTGCTTTTTAAAGAAGCTAAGTTATTTTTCCCCTCCCAAAGCATTACTTCCTCTGGTAATACACAGGGTATCACCAGAACAGATCGTAGCCAGCCGTTCTCATGACGGAATGTTCCTTCCACAGAGATTTTGTATCTTACAATGGTCCAAACAGTCTGGATTTAGGGAACCTTTTCTAGAAGTTTGACCTTGCCCTCCACTACTGATGATTCTTTCTTACTGCAGTTTATATGCAATATTTGATTAACCTGGGTATGATTTAGAATATTTATAGTGTAGTGGCTACAAGCAGAGGCTGCATGATCATCAACAACTGACTGGGTCACAAAGAAACTAGTCCCTTGAATCCGCCAGGTAATCAGATGAGCTTCATCAGAGTGCCCTGGTATTTTCTTCCTAATTTCCTGTCAAGTCTCAGGGTCAAGCTATACATCAAAAACAAATACACAAGACAGAGGACCAAGATTTTCTACTCCAATGACTAGATTTTTTTTTTTTTTTTGAAGGAAAAAACCAACTACATAATGGGGACTAGGATATTAAGATATCTGATATTTTTAATTCTAAAGAAATTTTGATCAACCTGGGAAAAAGATTAACTTGCCATTCCACAGCGTAATTGAGTTCTAAAGTAAGATATCCGAGACAGTGGCCTGAACGTTAAAATTGAGGATTACGGTGATTACCTACATCATGAATTACTGGCTACACATACTCTAAAAAAGAAAATGCTGTGCCTCGATCGCTCATTTGATGCTCTGTAGCAGAGTTACAAGCTAACGTAGACTGTGAATGAAGATCAACACCTACTTTCATGGAGCACATTGCAGGGTCTCCATTTAGTTCACCATTAAGGATACATTTGACAAGTTGCATTGACATGGTGTATATTTAAACAAACAAAGAAACAACCCAACCCACCCCACACCCTACCTGCAAAAAGGTTTTTCATTTTTACATTGACACGAAATATTGGTAGGGCAGAAGCTGTCTGTATTACCCAGGCAGGCCTTAAAGTCCTTCACTCCAGTGCAGTTGGCTGTCAGTTAAAACAAAACAAGACAAATCTTTATTCAGTGCAATTATACTGTAACGTACTGTTATTGGGCTGTATTTCTAATTACAGCAGAGATTTAAGCTTCAGATGGCATACCGTATATATGGTAGAGAGGTTATACTAAATTTTACCTTCCAGTGACTCGCCCCTTCAAAACTTGGAAGTTCGTTGAGAAATGGAGGTTTGCCTGCTTAAATTACTCCATGCTGAATCTGTGACCTTCTTCCACTTAGCCAGGAAATTGTATGGTTTTTATTATCAAGATTTTTATCGCATTATTTAAGTGTGGTTTTATCTGAAATCCACTACTGGATACTCACCTCTGGATTGTTGGCAAAGGCTAAAAGTCATGAAAATCTAATTATAAACCAAATTAAAACATGTTACAGAATGTTACAAAAAATTCTCAGGGAGTAGAAAGTAACTATCTGTGATTCTGCTGGAGAGAAAGGGAGCGTGTGCCCTTTGATGCCACACTGTGAGAGTCCACGTCCTGAAGAACTCCCTGCTGAGCCCTTCACAGTACTGTAGGCTATACAAACGCAAAGTTATCCTTGAAGTGGTAACTGTTTTTTTGCAATTTAAAGCATAAAAAGGTCCTCAAATCACAAACGAAAACTATTAGAAAAAGCGAACTGCAGCTGGCTTACATCCCTGTCAGGTTAGTGACATCTGACTACTGGTAACTGGTAGCTGCCAGGTAAAGAACAGTGAGACTAATAAATAAAATCAATCTGTAGGGAATCTTCCCATTAAAAAATTCCTGACCAATACTGTGAGGTCTTACAGAATCAGAAACAATTCCATAGAACTCAATAAACTTTTTTTCAATGCATTCTTGCTGTCAGGCTCTTAAATTACTGATGATTTTCTCCCTGTTCATCTAAAAAAAGAAATTCTAGAAATACTTGCCATAAAAAGAATGTCCAATTTTTTTAACCCATATACCGAGTATTGCTTCCTGC
>NW_010403323.1:10382-27470 GCF_000710305.1 Buceros rhinoceros silvestris
CCTGCTGAAAAGAACCGAGCCACCTTACTCATGTCGAACGCATCCTTCTGGCACTGACAGATTGACTCAGAATGATTCCAAGCCACCAGTGCCCCTCATGCTGCAGTTGTGCTTCATGTGGCTGCAATCTTTTCCATGTGTACAAGTAGAGCATCAGGCGAAAGCGCAAGCATTGCTGTCTCTGTAAACCACCACCATACCCTTGGCAGTGCAGAACTCAAGAACTATGAAACGCTTCACGACAGGAAACCTGGGGAAGCAGTTGTCACAGAAAGGTCTTCGCACGTTCCTGTTATTTAAAAATAAACTCTGCCTAACCCGTAAGGAGAATTTCCTCAGCAGCAATTCCGCTGGGACAGCAACGCGGCAGCAGCGCTGCTGTCGGTAAGCCAGGCGGCCGACAGACCCATCCCCATTCCGACAAGCTGTAAAGCTGAAGTCTTACGTTCTAAAGCCTCCTGTTCACTCAGCGAATCGCCGGCCATAAGCAGAATGAAAAGTGAGACAGTAAGAATGGACATCCTGAGGCCGACTGGGGAAAAGACCATTTCTTCCAGATTTCGCTGGCAGCAGAATGCAGTCTCCTTTCTGCTATTGATATTTACTGTAGCAAATTAAGGATCATGGATTTTGAGCTTGGTTTATAGTATCTTTATCTATAAAGAATTACTAATTAACTTATAAGAGATACAACTTCCTGGTAACTGCTCCAGCAGTTTATGGGCAGTGCCATAAAACTGTCTCACTAATCTTGGTATTTCTGAATTTTTGAATACATATAACAGACGTGAAGGTAAGGAGATGCCTGTTCCCCACAAATTATTGCACCAGGTTCTAGTCCCAATCACAACAGCTCCATTTACTACAGCTGGAACTGAAACAAAAGGTACTTCATAGCATGCTTTCCCCTCCTAGATTATGAGAGACTTTGAAGGCAAAAGGCCTAAAAACCCACTTCAATGAACATACCTTATTTGGAGAAGGTCATTCCTAAGTTAAAGCTACATGGAAGCTTGTACCAGGGAGGACAAGGAGTTCGGCACATTCTGGCACCAAGGCAGAATGTTTGTCCGTAACTAGGAGAAATAAATACTTCAAATCACAGTGTTGACTACACCAAGACTACCTGCAACTTAATGATAATTCTTATTAGTATCTTGCTAGTGACCCAAATCAGTGCTGTTTCATTCCTGGTATCTAAATGCAGCACAAACGAACGCTGTAGCTCTACTTTCAGATAGATTTGCTTAAACAAATAAAGGCAGGTAGGAAAGGAGTGATCAGAACCAGACAGAGCAGCTTTGATAAGCAAGAAAAACACTCTCCAAGTGTCATTTTAAGAGCATACCTTCCTGGAAAGAGAAGGGATAGAAGGTAAAAGCCTGACTGCATAAAATGGGGAGACGGATTTGGGGTAAAACTAGGGGAAATATGCACAGACATATTGTGCGGACTGAGAAGGCAGGATTGCTCTGTTAGACTACAGAGAAGAGACAGAACTGCGCATGCTGCGCATTTTCTTAAGCAGTTACACTGTAGGTTACGCCACATACTACATTATTTATGACCCCGGGATTGGCGGATTACTTTACCTAAAAGATTATCACGGAGCCATACTGAGGTAAATGTATTTGCTACCTGCCTCGTTCTTTGAACAGTATGTGGCACTCCTCCCTCCAGCACAGATAAAAGCTGCCTTCTGTCCAAGTTGAGAGCTACAGTATTCTGCAGAAGAAACTACCAGGAAAAAACAGAAGCACCGCTCAACATTTAAGAGACACAAACAGCTGAATGCAGAGCACCAACATCTCCTGCATCTTACTTCAGTGATTTCTACCAGGAATGTGTTTCAGTACCTTGGGGAGTGAAGTTCTTTCCCCACATTAGTGACACACGTGTGACTTGGTCATGTTTAAAGAAAAGGAACTGACAATTTGCCCTACAGAGGAGACAACATACAAAAGTTAAAGTTAGTTTTTAAAAAGTATCTTATCACCCTTTATTTTCAGGTGCTTCATAACAATATGACAAAATAAAGTATCACAATCCAGTTTATGTAAATAAAAAATTATCATCAATAAGTTTGAAATCTCTAGGTATCGAATACAATCAATCATAAATAAAAAACATGCATTAAATTAAAACTAGTTCTATATTATAAAATATCATGTGACCCAGTTAAGACATTGGATTTTCCACAAATACATAACTTACATCATATAAAAATTACAGTAGACATTCTTTTATTATGTTCTGCATTCTTGCATTATGAAAGAAATTTTAAGTGACTATTTTTTGACATACATTTAAGAGGCATTTCAAAGTGTTTCACTATAAATAAAACCAGGTTTTGCAACGCAGCTTCTCCTGTGGAGTCCTGTGTATTTCCGATTGATTAACAGGTTTGTGTACTGGGTCAGGCACACACACTCGTACTTAAAATGAGGACTCACAAGCGTGGCATAATTTGCTTTTATAAAGCCTTGCATAGCACCTTTATGATAAATTATAGCTAAAGAGGTGTGCCAGAGTTCCTGGCAGTTCTCTGGAACAAGCCATCTGCGAGTACTACAGAAACCGTGGAGGTCCCGCAGTCTGAACCGAAGAGGGCAAGCACCGTGTTACCTCAGAGAAACACCGCACAAAACAGCTGTTGGGTAACGAAGATTCACAGTCACCGTTCCAGGACTGGCACAAGAGCAGATTGGTGATCTTGTTCGGGCTGGCTTCATCTCGGCAAACACACTCCAAATGCCTTGCCAATAACCTGCATCCTTGTTGGTACCTCTAGAAACGTCTCTCCCCACGCATGGCTCACTCAGAGCTTGTGGCACTGAGGCACAGGCAGTCTTTTAAGGTCCACTCTTGCCTGGAAAGGGCAGACATGCCTGTTCCTTCACAGCTATCCGAGACAGCTTCTCTCCCTGCTCCCAGAAGACTAATTCCTCTGCACAGTTTTCCACTATGCCCTGAAAAACATCTCCACAGTAAGCTCCTACAAAATCCATGCCAACCTGCATCACCTTACCTCTCCTGTTGACTGGTGGCAGTATATCACTCAAAGGACCTAAGTTAGAATTTAAATAGAATATAGGAGTAGAGCAGATGGTTTTTCCTTTGTTTTTAATCCAGATTCCGATCAAAGGGAGACAGATAATACAATTTCTGCCATCCAGTCTTGCACTTGAAAATGATCATTTCTCCACTGTTTTCATTTCCTGCCTTATCCCTTCATCTGTGTCCCTGGAAATGGTCTAGGAAACCCAGCCATCTAATTTTTCCACCCCTCTCTCTGTGATGAAACACTAAATGTGCCTTGTCCAGGAGCTCTGTGAAGATTGATTTAACAGCCTCTGATTGCCACCTGAATTCTGACCGTTTCCTGGACCTTAAGAGATGATTGAAGAAACAAACCGTGTTAAATTCTAAGTCAGCTGTCCCAAGCAAGTTTAACCAATAGAATTCTTCTTCTTTAAACACCACATTTATTGACTTCACCTTCCGCTGGACTCTGTATATCAAAGTTCAACACTCTGCCTGAAATTTGGATTCCAAAATACCAATACTTACCTATTTCTGAGCAATCATAAAAGCAACTTATTCTCTCACTCATTCATCATTTGTGTCTTGTGCACATCCCATTGCGCAGTTTCTCCTCACAACTTGTGCTCATCCCACCGTGACACTAGGAACACTGTTTGCCTGAATTTCACTAGTCATTTATCTTTGCATTAGGAGCTTTAGGAGAAGGAATCAGGCTGTGACATCTCTTCTCACGGGGAACAGCAGCAGATATCCCTTCATATCCCAGCGCTGAGAATACAGTTGTATGAAGAAGCATTTCGTCTCAGGTTTCAGACTTCCAACCACACTGTTTGTATGGTTTGTTCTCACTCCCCCACCTCAACTTGACAACAAAGTGCGTATTTTCATTAATTGAAAGATAACAAAATTCAGCAGATTGAAGGACAAACTACCAGCACAGTGTCCTTTTGCAGTTTGTGTATTAGGGAAGTGCCACAGCAGACAGGGATGAGATTACCCCTGGGCAGCAGCTGATGATCACTGTGTGCTGATCATGAGTTGTCCTGTGTTCAAGAAAGACCACCAGACCTATTGCAGCCCTTCTCAGAGTGTTTTGAAGACAAACAGAGGACTAACAGAAGTGACACCCACAATGATAAAAGAAGCATTTGAAAGCTTCATCCTAGAAAACTTACCCATTTCGAATTTCATTCTTACGGAAGAAGATAGAATTCCACCAAAATCCCACCAAGATCAACGGTGCTGCACACCAAATTCTGGAAGAAAAAGCTGCCTGCCTATGACTTCTGCCTGCTACTTGTCAGCACTTTAAACCTCGAAACTACAAGTTTCCAACTTTCTTAAACATTGCTAATGCATTTGCGATAAATTCAAACAGTCTCAGCTCCATGGACAGAGCAATTTGCTAACAGTTCTTCAAAGCATCAGAAGTAGGTGAAAACCAATGCATAGTCTATAAAGGATGTTTTCAAGTTCAGTTGTGTGTTTTTCCCCAACTTAAGTGACATTTAAACACACAAGAAGTGCGCAGGACAAGAAGTTGTTTCCATTCACCTTTGTGAAAGAGGCAAACAACAAGTGACTGCAGTGAAAACAAAGTGACTTGTTTATACAAGCTTTAAAGATAATGCTATCTGTATGATATAACAACGAACTTTTAAAGAGTACTCAGACCAAGGAAAAGTTTTGCTTCATTCCAGAGCTGAAAGAAAAAATACAAAGAAGCCTCTGCAAACCCCATCCATCCCATTCTTCTTTCAGATCAAAGTACAGAGGTGTGTTTATGTCTTCCAATACCCCTGGTGAAGTGACATTTATTAACAAGCTTGGCACCAAGAAACCTCACTGTGAGAGGACACTGACAAATCTCCTTTTCTCAGTGTCTCACTAATGACACTGCCAACGAGAGAATTCTCACTGCTTTTAAGTAGCAAGAAACAAAATATGCACTGAACAGAATCATGTGAAGTCAATAAGACAAACTGGGATATAAGAAAATACCTGATTAAATTATACCTCACAGAGTATGTACTGTCAGGATTAGTCCTTCCCTTCTTCCCTCCCCCTCATCTGTAATACTTTGCAAAAATCTGTAAGCCGATTTTCTTAGCTTCTAGTACTGTACATATCCACATCTTCTGGGCTGGACTGACCATGGTCCATAAGTCTGGGATCAGGCTTAAATTTTGGTGTCTTCATTGTTCCTGTTAGGGATATTAAAGAAATTGAATTAAAATACATATTTATTTGAGTTGTAGGAGAAAAAAAGATTATTGATACATATTGAGAATTACTGCGTTACCAAACACTTACAAAAGATCAAAATATCTATGTTCTAGTTATAACTGTGTATGTGGCGCAGGACGATGAAGGAGTGCTGTAATTATTAGCACACAGCAGTGGATGAAGAGCAGGTCTGCTTTCTACTCCCTCTACATTAAAACTACTCCCTGCACACAGCAGGGTGAGAGGAGAAATAGTGATACTTTGCCTAACACATGGGAGGAAGGAAAAGTTTGGAATGTGGAAAAAAAATCCCCAGTCTTACTCCCCACACTGCACCCAGGAGCACAGCTGTCTGCTCCCCAGACCAACTGAACCCGTATCTTCCCCGCAGCTGCTGCCAGATGGTAAGAATTCCAAATTAAGGCAAACACTCTCACCAAGTTTCACTTTGTGACTTCCAAAACCAAGGAACTAGAACGCTGAGCCCTCATGCTCCTCCTGAATGACAATGCACAAAGACTGACGTATTTAATGACACTGGAATTCCAGAGGATCCAAGAGAACGCAGGGGCAGGTTTTCTAGGACTGTGCCTCCCGCTACCAGTCTGCTGCTGTTCCAGCTACATCAGCTGGTTTAACAAAGGCTGCTACATTCTCCTGAAAGCTTTGCCCCCTTTGGACTAGAGAAAATAAGTATTTCTGACAACACAGATTAATTTAGGACATGGACAGTTTTGGCTGTATTAGGGACATGAACTAATTCCAACCATGAAGATATCTATATACATAAACCCATTAAAGACAGTGTGGCCTGAAGCAAATGTAAAAATAGATCAAAGCATTCCACAAACTAAATCAGAACGAACAGAAATGGAAAGCAAAGAAAGCTGTGCATGTATACAATAGTGGAAATAAAGGGGAAAAAAATTTTAAAAACCATCGAAATATGCTCTGTTTGCTTTCCAGAAAAGAAAAAAAAAAGTGTTCTGGTGGGTCATACAATACAAAGAAACAAGCAAGTAAAATTCATAAATTGCCCCTACAAAAGGTAACAATATTTTACAACAAATTTAGTTCTCCTGTAATAGGTAATTCCACTATTTCTCTTAGCACTCGGCCTGTCAAACTGTGCATACAGTAAGCATGCTGTTAACTGATGTAGTTGATTGTCTCAACCACTTAAGATGCACAAAGGACACCACTGCAAAGACCCCTAGCAAAATAAACCCCAGTGCTTCTGCTGTCAGCTACACCTTCTTCTACCAGTATCTGAAGATGGAGAACCCCTACACAGAGATGAACAGTAACTCAAATGAGCTGTTTCCACAGAAATCCAGCAGTAACCTTTTAAATTACGCCTACGGTATTCTGACCACAGAAAGATAATTTAAAGTAGGTGTTTAACAGAGTAATATGCTATGACATATATCTGTCTGTTCCATTTTAAAGCAAGGGTAGCTACAAACTTACATCAAGTAATTGGCTTTGCAAGTTGCCCTGAGATTACACTGGAAATGTTAATTCACCTGGTGAAGGCACTGGGTCATTACTACTCCAGGACTCCACCGGAGAAGACTCTGTTCCGTTAAAAGATCTGGACTCAATGGCAGACTCAGGTTTTGTACTAGGAGTTTCCTTCTTTTTCTTCTCTTCTTGCGTAACTGATTTTGACTTTTGCTGTGAAGCAAACATTAATGAAAAAATGCAGATGGGTATATGCTCAATACATTATTGAAAAATAAAGCTTTTGAGCCTTTAAGTTTATTTTTATGAAATTATTTCCAGAGATGACATCATACAGCGATATTCAGCTAGTAATGTTAAAGTCAGCTGCACACAAGGGACACAGATGGAAAAATCAGAATGCAGGAAAGAACCGCCCAGGTCAGACACACATGTAAGGAAGTTTACTTTGTCATAAGCGTATACTTAAGCCTGATACTGAGACCCTCAAAGTACTTCACAAGGAATCACTGTTCATTTACAGATGAGGAACCAAACTCTTACCCAAGACTGAAATAGTGGTTAGTTTTTACAGAACACTTACTACCCCTCATTGGAAATAAAACACGAGGACTGCAGACAATGAACACAGTAACTTTGAAGCAAAAGATTTCTAAATGTTAATGTAACTGAGGAATTTTCATTTTCTTTACAAAGGGCAATAAAAATCACTGTGCTAAGCTGAGATTTTACTCAGGGAAGTACTAGTTTTGCCAAGGGTTTATAAATTTCCACTGAAGAAAAGCTCTTCCAGGTTGCAGAAAAAAACCACGTTTCATTCTGGAATATACTAACCCAAATTCTCTATGTGACTTACAGAAGGTCAGTATTGCCCTCTGCTTAGTGCTGGCAAGGCCTCAGCTGGTTTACTAGATCCTATTTTGATCGCTTCACTGAAAAAACCCAAACAACACAAACTACACACAAAACCCCCCTAAAAACAGAAAAAGGAGAGAGAGAAACTAGAGAAAGCTCAGAGGAGAACAAGAGTTATGGAAGAGTTGGAAATCCGGCTCCATAAGAAAAGGTTATAGTAGGGAGAAGATGATGACAAAACCCATGATAGATTTTCCATATGTAACAGGTCAATATAAAGATGTAACTGACCATTTATTCACTAGGGCTGCAATGAGGACAAGAAAAAAAACATCAGACCCAGACACTGTCTCTCAGAGGGTGGTTGAAACAGTCTGCCTGGAAAGGTTGTGGAATTCCTTCCCTGTATGTTTAAGAAGCAACTAGTCACAGCTACTGCAATTCTGTGAGTCTGGACCTCCAACTCAGTGCTCTGCTTAGGACCAAAGCCTGGCTCAGAACGGATTCTTTTTGTTGGGATCAAAACTGAGCTGTAAGAGAAACTCAGTCTTCTCTTGTGCATCTTGCATGTATTGTGGGACGACAGAGGGGATGGATCTCAGCATCGGTTGCTCCGAAAAGTAAAACAAATTTCACATCAATGAAGAGTGAAGTTACAAAAATATCAGAGGGGGTTTTGTGCCTCCCTTCACACCATTAGTAATCTTAAACAGAACCAGCAGAATAGTACTTGACCTCCTAGTTTACTTTTTTCTCCCTCTGAATTGCAGTTGCAGTCACTACTTCAGAACACCTACCTTGGTGACATCTTCCTTTTTTGCCCATAGTGATCGCACAGCTTCATAGGTTTGATGGCTCGCAGAAAATAACCTTTTTCCTGTTACCTGTTGGTTTAGAAAAATGTAACAACACCTTTAAAAAGTTACACAGACTACTCAAATTAAATGTACCTTATTTGTATGTCTGACCCCATACTAAATTTGAATCATCTACCTTTCAAGGTCTAGCGTACATTTCTGTTACATCAAGCAAGTCCCACATAATGTTTAAATTGGTCTTAGAAATCCACAGGTAGCATTCACACGTTACACCCACCTACGTGAGATGAAGTCAAAACCTCATCAGCAAACAGTGTTTTAGCAATATTAGCACAACAGACTGGAGCAGCAGTTTGAAAGGATTTTTTAAAATAAAAAGAGAAAAGCAATTGTATAATCCTGCAGTGACTATGGAGTACAAATGCTCTGCAGAAACAGAATACTCCTCAGCTCCCACTCAAAAAACTGTGCAAGTGGTGATCTGACAGGGCAGTAGACAGGAAACAAGGGTTGAGCGTCCTGAGACAGGTCACAGCTGTATGTGCAGCATGCCTAGTCATCTCTCCAATTCCAACCCCAACAGCTAAGTCTCAAGAGCCAAGAAATCCCACTGCCTCCTGAGAAACCATAATCCTCATGGATTTGCATGTAAGAAACCCCCCCCGCATCACTTTAGCACTCTAAGATTGCCCAAAGACTTTAACCAGAGTATAGGTCTTTGTGACACCCGCCTAAGCACTCTGGAAGCACAAAACCACCCCACTACGATTAGTAGCAATATCAACTAATTCAGCATGATGGAGAGTTAGAGCTTCAATGGCAGGTTTTTCAATCGGATTTCAGGAAAATGTCCCACGTACCTATCAAGTTCAGCAAGGCTTTATTTTTTATTTGCTTTTACTTCAGCAAGACAAAATGAGCTTCATTTATTTGAGAAATGAGGATTGAAAATCAAGAGGTTGCATTTTTAAATTCAGTTATTTTATTAATTTTTTATAATTATGCAATTAACATCTGTGATGTGTTACTTATTTTAATGAAGATGCGTGTGAATTCTGACTCCTCGTCCCGTGACACTGAATTCAAGTGAAATGGAAATGCTATGACTTAATTCCTGTTAATTCAATATTAAGATACAAGGCAGCTTACCTTAGCAAATACCACTGACTGAGCGGGGTAACAAACAGCAATTCCTAAAGTAGTAAGTCCCAATGGATAAGCAATTTTCTTAAATCTAGAATCTGCGTAAAGCCAAATATTTCAAATAATTAGACAGTAATGAAATGTAAAGCTAAGTAGCTGTATCAGTTACACACAACTGTCTAACTCCTAACCATTATTTACATCAAACTTATCCCCGTAACGGCGGAGGAGAGAATTCAGGGTGTGATTACAGTCCACTGCAGCCACATTTCAGGAGATACTGATACTCTGAACATTGCTTTCTTGAATGAGAAATAACCCCCAACTAGATTTCCCAATTCTGTGATGGTCTGTGCCACTTTGGATCTGCTGTGGCTCCTCGCGGGCTCTATGCGTGCCCTCTCGGGGACACAGACTGCAGCAAGTGGAGCAGCCAGGAGCCCGGGAACTGGGGCCTCTCTGTTCAATGTGAGAAGGGCTGGGCCAGGCACAGGCTCCTGTTTGTGACAAGGATTCTCAAGTCCTGAGTATTTTATTTTTTTTTAAACCCACCCACCGAAATGTAACAGAGACAGGAAGAATGCTTCTACTGATCTGCCAACATTCGGATGAGCACAATTGCTCTGATAGACACGCTCAAGTATTACAAATGGACATTTTCTGAACAGTATTTTCTGGCAGGTTAAGTGTTATTCCTCTAATACTTATCTTGAAAGGAGAGGTGGCTGCACCTATTAAATTACCCTTCGGGCTTCAAAACTGCTGAAACCATGCCTTCCAATATGTGTTCTGTTAGCCAAATGCCAACACTCTTCAGCTTCTTTCCTCTAAATTCCCTTAGTTTTCCCTGTATTCAGTAACCTTACCTGTTAGTTTGTCTCCAATTTCCTCCCATTTACACGTTGTTTTTTAAAACCAACAATCAACAAACTCAAAACAAGTGTCCTAAGAATCTTTTGACCATTAAAATGACAATACACTATATATTCAACACATCAGTGATGAAAATAAGCAAAACAACCCTACCTTTTCTTGCCAGCACTACTCCAGCTAAGCCTGCTATCGTGATTACACCAACTTTGGGAAGAAATTCTGGTGGTGGATTCTTCAGGTAAACATAAGCATCTTCGAATAAAAAAAAAAAAAAGAAGAAAAAAGAAGCACAGCAATTCAGTATTAATCCTTTTATTTCCCACTTAATAAAAATGGAAGTAAAATTATGAACAACCAAAACTGAGAGCAGTCCCACACCGGATATTTTGTTACTGAATGAAGATACTGTAATTCTGGAGGCACACGCTCCGCAGCCTGTGTTAGACAGAACCAGACTCACAGTCCTTGAAACGCAGCAGCTTTTCTGAAACTGAACTCAAATGAAATAGTGCTTTAACTCTCAGTAGAATAAGGAAGCAGGTTTTATAATTATGACAGGTCGTGAATGTTCAAGACCTGACTAGACAGAGACATAAGTGACCTGCTCTGGCCCTGCTTTAAGCAGGTGACTGGACCCGACGATCTGTGGAGGTGCCTCTACAGACAGATATTTGGATCCTTAGAGATTCCAATTTCAATGACTCTGATACTATGATTTAAGAACAAAGCTAAAATGAAAGGAATGAGAAATACTATTCAGTTGGTCATTTCTCTCATTTGAGAACAGAAATGAAACTCCACAGAGAACTAACAGTGGTCCCAGGTCTTTTTTTCCCCTCACGCTTGCAGAAAGTATTCCAGAGCACTACCCTTCCACCCTTTCTGTAACTACAGATTCCTGTTTCAAGCATCTTTCTAAGTCGCAGGGAGAAACAATAGCTTCAGAAATATGGCTTGCCTACCTTTTCCAAATTGAACTGAATCCATTATTCCATTTTTAACAAAGACAAAAGCATCCTACGGAAAAGAAAAAAAAAGTAAAATCTTTTCAAACTGGTCAATTCATTTAATTACAAGTTTGTCTTTATCCAGACAAAGTCCTTCTACTCGCCTCATGGTCCTTGGGTTCCTAAACAAACCGAGGGAACAGCCCTTCCTCAGGAGATCAGTGAGAAAGAACGTCATCGTGAGGTACTCCCCCAAAATCCCTGCTCTGCAGTAACAGAACTCGGCCCACCAGAGGTCACTGCTAGTCAGTCTCCGAAACACTCACCCGATCATTAAGGGCATGGAAAAGTTCGATACGGATTTGTAACTAAATTATTTCAGTTATGCAGTCACTGGCGAAATTTTCACAGACCAATGGAATCAAGATCTACAGAAAATATAGCAAGATGTTTTGATTTCTTTGCATTTTTCAAATAACAGATTACTTTGTTTGTAAGAGAAAAACACAAGCACAGAATTTCACACTAACAGCAGCCAGAGTGGGAAGAGCAGTGAAGAGAAAGGTGACAGGTGTCACGTGTTCTTCTACACCCTTCGGAAATAGCTCGCTCTGTCAGTGCCCATGGACCATACCTGGAATTTCACACTCCTGAACACCGTCAAGTTCTGCTCGCAAGATTTTACCTACATAGCTCCTGCTTACAAGTTAACCACGAGGCATCTCTGAACCTGAAGTTGTGGGCTGGCCCAGATCCAGTTTAGCACTGGTTGGACGGACCTCTTTGATCTCACTGCCTTTGATTGGGAAAGCAGGGAGACCAGCAGGTTCCCTCTTGGAGCAGAGCAGAGAAAAATGAGAGAAGGTTCATTTTTGTGTCTGAAAGGACAGGTGTGTGACAACACAAGTTACTGCAGACCCCTCCAGGGTGAGGTATGCTGTTTGTTCCGTGTTTTAGTCGAGTAGAAAACCTTGGATGCGTAATTTCTTACCTTGCACCATCCAATATAGTGGCCGGTTGCCTGTCTTACTGAAGAAAGTTGTTTCTGCAAGCGACCAGGCTGTTCTTCAATGTATTTCGATTGCAGAGGTGGTGGACAGTAAATTGGAAGCTGGAAAGAAAAGCGTAACTGTACTGCAGGGAGATGCTTTTGTACGTTGATTAGTGTTTATGCTGCACCCTGCTTGCCAGCACTGCCAATCCGCCGTGTTCCCACTACAGCAAACGAACCCTCAATATCGAATTATGCTCCTGTACGTTCACAAACTGACTTCACACAAGTGTGACAACAGGTTAATCCTTTCGAAATAAAAACTGAAAGGATTGTCTAAGTGTTAAGAAGCTCAATTACAGAGTAAGCTTGAAATATGTTGCATTCAGAAAAAGCACGAACAAGAACAGCTGGAAGAGGCACAAAGGTATTACTAGAAATTGTACAGTAGGAAAAAACAATTAGTAAGTTTTACACTTTTACCTTTTCTGGTTTCAGTCTGGAAATAGCGTAATAATGAAAATAAAACTTCACTAACTATTGTAACACTTCACGTTTTATTTGTGCTATAGCGGTCCATTATTTAGGAGTCAATTTTTATTATCACATAATTACTTAGATGGATTTTATTTACTGGGTAATACAATTCAGTGGAAAGAGACGGTATTCCTCAGATTTAGAGAGTGACAAACAGTGACATTCCTACCTGGTTTGGCTTCACCAGCTGACCTCTGGATTCCTCTTCTGTTGCTGCATATACAGTGATCCATGCAAACGGCAGAGCAGAGGAAAGAGCCGCCAGCTTTGCCGCCTGGACAGAGAGGGGGGAAAAAGAGACGTGAAAAAGTCTGGATTTTACTATGGTGGTGTGCTTGACCAAATATAGGGTTAAACAAGACACTTTAAAAACCTTTATACAACAGTGTACTTCTTAGCAACCTCTTCTGTCTCAGAAACAGTTGTTCTCAAATTATGATGGTAAAGAAAAATCCCTGACAACATGAATGCCTAAAATACCAGGAAGAATTCTGTGTTCAACACCATGTTGATGCTTCCATCACCCCTCACACTAAATTGAGTTCTAATGGATTCAACATACGGGTTCTCCAAGCCAAGGAATGGCTCTCTTGGTTCAGCAAAGCACCCCGCAGTTGGATTTACAGGAGCTCCCCGCGGCACAGAGAAAACAGCCGCTCCTTTCCAATCAGAGACCGGTTCAACTACTGTCTGTTTGGAGTAACTGCCTGTAGACAATAGCACTGTGTACACAGCAGTTACTGGAGTTAAGAATCACCACCTTCACCTCTCCAAGCACGTACGTTACCATGTAAACTACAGAAATACAGCTTGGGTCATCAGAGGTTCACATCTACTTAGAACATTAATTAATTCAGAAAAAACCACCGTATATATTACACAAAACTTCAACTCAAATACGGCTTCACGTGAAATATTTTTTAAACAACTGTGTTAAGATTCCCGCCAGAGCTGGCATTACACACGTTCACATGCCACATATTAAAAAACTTCCCACAACATGCTGAAACATCCACAAGTTTGGTAGATTTTGGTTTCTTCTCTATCAGTAAAGACTTTTCTGTTCCTCGCCTGAAGAACGTTTTAAAAACCTTAAAAATGTGAAAACCAGTATGAAAAACATTCCCAGGATCTTCAGAGATGATGGTGGTAGTGCCAGGAAAACAGAAAAGCAGGGAAAAAACAAGCTGATTTTGGGCAATACCTTAAATCCCCAGTATAAAACTCCACTATATCCTCACTGTTCTCTCTGCTCTCCATTGGAAATACCCTGCCAAAGGAGTGGGATTTACTCCATAGCACTTGGCTGTGATAATAAAACCACACTGAACAGGAAGAAAGGCAAAAGCACCACCCTGAGTCAGCTGAGGTTCGTCAGACATCAGTCACCTGCAGATTAACCTACTCAAGGCAGCAAGCCACCATCACTTGAGTAGGTACTGCAAGGAAAAGAACATTTAGATGCGGGAAACCGTGAAAAAGTGATACTGTTCACTTAACAAATTTGATTAATCTGTTTTAGAAATTCACGATGGAGTTTATTGTGTTCAGTGTAGAAGAGAAAGCTGTTCCGGGAATGAGGAAAGGAGTCCGATTCCTGACTGACAGTAATTGCTTTACTTTTGGATGCCTGAAGACAAACGCATAAATGTTTAAAAATCCAAGTGAGCAGCTGTACTAGCTAACATTGATGCTGGCACAATTATTCCAAGAAGGTTTCTGTTGAAATCACAAAGAACTGAGGTGGAAGAAAAGCGACATCACATTGACTACATAAAAGGCTTCGCCACACTGAGCTGTCTATCCCCTTCCTCTGACTAAGGACTAGGGGCATTAAAAATACCTCCATTAGCCCAGCTGTTTCTTATTCTTAAAATTTCTTCAAAGGGTATCATGTGTTAAACAAGGAAAACAGTCTATTGTTTAGCCAAAGAAATTAAAAGGCTTTTTACCTATGAAATCTTCTAACAGAAGCGGTTGAGAACCAAGAAATGGCAGGATCATGCAGTTCTACCAAAGACTAGGAAATAACTACAGAGGAAAACATCTGCAGCAAGCTTGAGCTGGAAAAAACGCCAGAATTATGTGGTCAACCAGTAGAACGCCAGTCCATAACTGATTCAAACAAAGTCTTCTCTGTAATGAATTCAGAGAATATTTTAATTTGCTTTTTTTTTTTTAACTGAAAGAGTTTACTTCAACAACTGCTCTGTGTTTGACAGCTAGTCCAGTGCCTACTCTTAAGGCTCTGAGCTGAGTCCTGTGAAACTCACAGAAGGGAATCCCACGTCTAAACACCAGCAGCTATAATGCCACCAGCCCAGGTGACATCTTCTGGATGAGATTTATTTGTTTGTTTATTTTTGATGAGAACCCTGGAATAACAATTATTTGCTGAAGAAATGTGTTACATGCTCTCTAGCAGGAAATTGTTTCAGCTCTGCCTTCTAAAAGCAGAGCTGGAGCAAAACTGATCAAAATGCAATAATAAAACTGCCAAACGTGCCTGGATAATTCTGGCTTTAAGTCTTTGCATTTCAGACCATCTACTTCAAAGCATTAGAATCTTATCAGAAATCAAAAATACTATTTTTAAATTCTATTTAAAAATCACATTGACTACTATTTTTAAATTCTATTTAAAATGTTTAAAAGCTCCAACACTACAAAGACGACACAATCTTCAACTCGAGAGATGCAGAATACAAACTAAAAGATAATAAACTCGAGTATTTAATTTATGCTAATCTCCGCAACATTAAGTGTTGTTTCTCACTGGAACTCTGCAAATTCTGTGTGGAGCACAAATAAGGACACCTGCCCGAAAGGTAGGAACAAGCCTCAAAATGGTAACTGAAGAGCAGGCGAGATGCAAAGATTGGCTGTGTGGATGTATAGATAAATACATATGCCTTCTCTATCATAAAATCAGGATCTACCAGCCACGTTAAGATAATACTAAAACTTAGCAGTTACTGCCTGTCATATTTTCAGTGGAGAGCTGCTACTCAAGCAATTAAGAGGCACGAGTTTGTTCTCTGCTTACTCCTTAGATGTTGAAGCAGAACAGAAAACTGTCTCCAGTTCTTTTGTTTCTCCCAGAAGCAACAGGAGACGTGACAACTGTCACAAGTTCCTAAGCCAAACCCAGCGTTTTAATTTGGATATGTATTTATTTCTAAATCTCTGATGACGACGGCGCATCCTTCCACTTCAACTCAACTCGCTGACACTGCACAGATTTGGCTTTAATCTCCTTCTGACAGAGGTAATGATGGTAACCCACAGAGAGTGAAAACAGTAAGAAAACTCGTATTAATTTTTCATAGTAAATAATAAAGAACATGCTTCACGTTTGTCACTTCACTGAAGGCACTGAATCATTCCCACTCAAGTACTGAACTGTGCTTCTTCAAGATCCCCTGGGCAAACAGCGAAGCCAAACACGGTTTGTTTCTTCAGGTACTTCTCTCCTAACAAACTAAGGTAAATGCCTCATTTTTATTCCTCTGGCTGTCCTCATTCACATCACCTTTTTCTTTGCGGCTATAGGCACCTTTTAAATGCTTTGCAAAAATAAATATGAAGATGCATGAGCGCGACCTATGCACCAGTTTGACTATGAAAACTGGAAAACCTGTCTGAACATTTGAGAGCAAGCCTAGCTCTCTACTGGCACGGTTTCCCCCGATTAAAGACACTACATTATCTCTACAATTCAAGGTATTTTACGTACTTGTGACCCTGCCACTTTGTAACAGCGTGATTTCACCATCCTTGTTTTAGTGATGGTGTAACACTACCACACAGTATTTCTCCTCTCCAGCAGAGTGGAAGGCATTTCAGAAGCTGTAACTAGACGGGGAACACCCAGGAAAAAAAATATGACTTTTATTCCCTGCTGTATAATTTAACCACCTTCTTGAACCAGTTCTTTCTACCTCAAGTTCTGCAACAGAGGAAACAGCTCTGAGACCTCTCACTTTCCTGTTCCCCCTTCTCCTGAACCCTGGGTTACAGGCTGAAGGAATGTCCCTGCTCCAGAAACTACCACCTCCGGGTCCCCCCGTGCTGCAGCGGAGCCAACACGAGCTCAGCACCGGGAAGGGACTCTGCAGGCCAGCGAGGGCGGCGGTAACACCACCCAGGGCGCTGCTCGGCCCGGCGGGCCTACCCGCCACCCGCCTCC
>NW_010403324.1:0-2386 GCF_000710305.1 Buceros rhinoceros silvestris
ATATACTTTTATTTTAATATATTTATTTGGATGTATTTTTTCCTCGTTTTGCTTTTGGGTCTTCTTCCTCATCCCATCTATGTTAAAGGTGTAATACAGAGGAAAGTTAGACTTTTGTTTCTTAGCCCTGTGATGTGGGTATTAGTTAACTTCTTGCATTCCCGGCCAGACTTTCTTGCTGATACTTTCAGTGATCTAGTGTTACTGTCAGGACCAGGAAAAGAAGAGGGGGAAAAAAGGGAAAAAGTGAATGTAATAACAGCATCTGGCATGAGTGGGCTTTGACCTCCTGTTATGGGGTACATTTGAAACGCAGGACCATTATCAGGCCACAGAAGTTAGTATCTCAGTACCAGGTTTTTATCAACACTGCTGCATGCCACATGTGTACTGCATTGTGTTGTGATTATTCTGCTCTTCTTGCAGGCAGAGCTACTCATTGCTGCATGTTTGCCCTTTGTCGTTATGCCACGTTGTGCATATTTAATTGGGCACACTTCCATCCTTCATGGATTCGAGCCACGTCGTTGGCAAAGCACGTTTTTTGCTATCTGCATTGGAGATTATGTCAGATCTGGGGCCACATTCCCCGTGGAGAACAAGCATAAGCAGCCCTGTATTCTTCCCCAGAGACTCTAGCTGTGTGACAAGAAGAGCGCTGAGATGTGAGTGAGTATGAAGAGCTGATTTCAGTTGCTTAATCTCCTCAGCCCCAGGCAGGTTTCTCATTGAGAATACGCCTAGGAGTTACTTTTGGCTAGTCGGTAAGCAGCTGCTTATATGCAGACAGGGACTTCCTTCTTAGTCCAATGGGGGACCATGCTAGAGATAGATGGTGGTGCAAGCTGCAAAGGAGCCAGTCAAGGAGGCTGAAGAACTGAAGAGAAGTGATGTCGGTTTTCCATCTGATGTACAGGTTTTCCATCCCCTTTTTCTAATCCTGCAACCTTGACTGCAAGGATTTTCTCTTTGTCCAGTGTCACAGATAATAATGGCCAAAATCCAAATTCCTGAGACTGAGGCAGAGGATGGTAGTTGCTGTGATTGTCCACAAGAAAATCCACCCATAACTGGTAGAGGTCAGTGCTATTAGTGTATTTTAAACTTTTTCCATTTGCAAATTAATGACTGAGCAGAACTAAGTTGAACCACTATCTCAACCTCAGAACTATTATGAATACCTCGTAGCAAAGGCAGCCTCTACAAAGCTCTTACCAGCTGAACTTGTCCTGGAGAGAGACAGTAAATGTTTTGACATACTGTACCTGTCAGAGCAGTCAAGTCCTGGGATTTTTCTGTATCTGATGGATTAGTTATGTCTGGTGCTGTGTTGTTCAAACATAAAGTTCAGTTATCCCCAATCTTCTGATTGTGAGGGTAGGCGCAGCTGCTTGAAATGGACTGATAAGGACAAAATTCTAATGAGATTCAATAATTCTGTGCATGGGAAAATCAGTGTACTGCATTGCAATAGGGTGCTGTACTCTTTTAAATCTAACCAGAAGAACTCATTGGATGGCTGTCATTTTCCTGTCTTCTGAAACACAGCATTAGTGAAATGTCACTTTGTGTTAAGATCATCGGTGGCCTTGGCTATATACCTTCTTCCATGTTTCTGCACATAGTGAAGCACACCAGAGTCTTAGCTCTGGAGATCGATTTCTCTTCATGTCTGATATTAACTTACATTGCCAGGGCCAGGGTGGGTGTGAAAGAGGTGGGCAGAAATGGTGTTTATTCACTGAACCTTGAGGTAGAACTTTAGCAAATGGCTGAGCTGCTTTGAGTTGCTGAAACAACTGCAGTTTTGGTACCTTTTTAGGGTTTGCAATGATAAGAGCAGATCTCTAAGGAGTTGAATGTCTGAGTGATCCAAAACCAGGGCAGTCAAGCTGAAGAGGATGTGTGCACTAACCTGTTTGCACTGAATAGTCTCCATAAATAATTTACAACTGTGACTGCTAGCTATTATTACAAAAATACCGGATTGCATTTTGACACATGCAGCCAGCTTGTAAGTCAATAGATACATTTCACCTAGTGTATGCAGACCACAGTTTCAGCCAGCCAGCCATTTGTGTTTTACAACAATGCAATCTACCCTTCCAAAGGCCTTTTGAAATACATTAAAAAAAGCAGAATGTTGCATCTTTTATTGTATTTTGTCCTTAATCGGGCTCCGCCCCTCCCTGCACACAGCTTTGACTTTTAAACACTTGTGATATTTTATTCAAGGATCCTACTCTGTGGGCAGTGCTGTGGGGTCACTCCCAATCTACTGGGAGATTTCAGGAAAGAAAAAAATTAAAGGATGCATGCCTGACATTTCCTTTACCGTGTTTCCTTTGAGACTTGTTTGAGTCACCGAGCAAGTATTTCATTATAG
>NW_010403324.1:2476-7950 GCF_000710305.1 Buceros rhinoceros silvestris
AAGAGTGTCAGTGGGTTTTGCCTCAGTCTTAAGTCTTAGAGATTAGCAGGGCAGAGGAAATATCATAAAAGTACAGTCTCTTACAACAATCAAATGAAGAAATGTGTAACAGTGTCTTAATTAACCTTAGCAAAGTGGGAACCAGAAAAGATTTTTTTTTTTAATCTAATAAAAATCTCCAATGCCTTAGGTGTTAGCCTACTTAACATGTACTTGGGTTTGTAAAGAAAATTATCTTCCCTAGAACTTATTTTTTAGAGATGGAAAAAATTAATTATACTTTCTTTATTACTTAAGAATAACAAAATTTAGTGTGTGTTTTCAAAATAGAGGTTTATATGAAAACAAGGATGATTTGTACATGTATTTGAAAAGTGTTTTCATTATGGAAACTCTGGATAAAATTAAGAAAATGTGAAACAACAACTAAAATATGAATATTGGCTATAATGATATTGCAATAGAAAATATGTTTTGCTCCATAACAGGCCAGACATGAGCAGAAGGGTGGGCTGTCTGAGAAACTTGAGATCACATATTGATTAGAACCCAAGTGGGAATAGTGATTATCCAAAGATTCAATCTGATTAGCTGGCTACTTGAGTTTGATACCACAGTCATGAATTCAGATGCCAGTTCTTACACAGCAGAAATTTTCCACTAGAGAAAGCCTTTTTCTTTCTTCCTTCCTTATTACCTCCCTACACCTTTTGTATCATGTAGTTATACAGCCAAACATAGCAGGGGGAGCATGGGAGGGTGCGACAGGAGAGAAGATAGAGGTGGGGAGACAAAGCTAGAAGATGAGATGTCCCTATTTTACTGTGTTTCCACGCGGAACACATCCAGTCTGCATACAGCATGAAACAGGGGTTACTCACAAAAGAAGCAATCACAACAAGCTGTTAACTGAACGTCAGCCGCCACAGGTAGATTTTAAGTAGCCAGTCACAATATCATGAATTCAAAGTTCATCATGCCCATGACATCTCTCACTGATTTCAAGCACGTAAAACATCCAGTGGGGAGTAACTCTGACACTTGGGTAGACAGTCTTTGCTTCATTGCTGATCACTTCACTGGCTTCTGTTTAAAGAGTTAGGATATAGAGGTGCTTGAGGGTCAGAATCCAGCTCATAGTCTAAGACACCCGAATTAATGTTTGTAATGTAGATGTCTGTGTGTCTGTCTCTCTAGGAGTCTAAGTTCCCACTGTACTCAATGGCAATTTAGTCAATACAGTTAATGGAGTTAAAGAAGCTCTTTGGTTCACCCAGAGTAAACTGATGTAAAATCAGTGGAACAGCTCAGTAAAGCTATTAAATTGCTAAAATATAAGTGTCTACTGCCTTTATACACGTCCTAGAGTATCTCGCTTGGCCTCCAGATGGCTTTTTAGACTGTATGTTTCTCCTGTAGGTCCTATTCTATATCTTCCAACACCAGGTGTTGTTTCAGATTCTCATCTAAAATAGTAATGTTGCCCTTGCGTTTGGGCAGATGAATTGAAAACTCTGCTCTCATGCACACCTAAATCTAAACATTTGCATTTCCATTCTCATTCTATAAGGTACATTCAACCTTGATCATTCTTTTTCCAAAATTCACTTCACTTTTCTTTGGAAATTAGCTCTTTAGTCTTTCACAGCCTGCAAACAGATACAAGCTAATATTTTAAGGTATTTAATATTAATCTGGGAAAAAGTTATTGCTATTGACTGGAGTCCACCTTCCTGAAGTAGTAAGAAATGTGAGAAACTAGTGAAGTTTACTGACCTATATCTTGACTGTGTGCTCCTGTGTGACAGCCCTTTGCTTTGGGCTACCTCCTCTCAGCTGCTCAGCATCACAGAAATTTGAGACCTCTAGACTGCCACCAAAGTGATTAAAAATTTGTGCAAAGTTATCAAAGCCAGGGATAGGACGGATAGAAGCACATGCACAGCACATGCACATGAGTTTTTTTTGCCTTAGGAAACCAACAGATTTCTTACTAGTTTGGTTCAATAGGGAAAAATACCTCATAATTCATAACAGAATGTCAATCAGATCCGTGATATCATGCAGGATAGTAGAATAAATAGATGGGGGCAAGAGGTTTCTGAAAACCCTCTTCAGGACACCCTAACTTTTGAACTGACTGAACATTAAGAAATCATTCCACTCTTCCATGTATATTCCACTGCTTTCTCCAAATTTTGGGTTCTGTCTCAATTCTTTTATCTATCTCTTTCTGCATAGACCCCACTTTGGTCCCGAAGCAGGCACTTAGCAACTTGGGTCCTGGTTTTCACTTCTGCCTAGATTCCTTTGCAGTCACCTTGATATACATGACAACCGGGCCTACAGTAAGGAATAGTGTTAACTTATTGGAAGTAAGGCAACAAATCTAATCATGCTTTTTATGCCTAAGTGATCACAGGACCAATATGAAAAAGATCTAAAGCCCTTAACCTTGTTCAGGAACTCCTAGCCTGGTGCACTCCAGTAGCTGCATATAAATTAGACAAAACTAGTATAATTCTACTCAGCTGCTCAGGAGAGAGAAGTATAACAAGAACAGCATCTGCTACACGAGATTAAAATGTAAAGAAAGAATATGCTCTATGCCTTTGGTATTCTTACACTTCATCATCATCATCATGGCTTGGCTTCGTGAACGAAGATCTGGGAAGGGCTTTTCCCACGCTCACTGCAAGCGATGAGCGCACCCTTCGGGCCTGCGTGGTGGATTTTTTAGGTGAGGCACCAGCGTGTGTGGAACCGGCTCCACCCTTGACACCTGAGGTTCATCTGCCAGGGCCTAGCGAGCTTGGACGGTGACAGCGAAGTCCTCGGGTCATAGGTTTGGTTAGAGTGTCCTTCTCTTAGATGATGGATGCCTTACAGGGCTAAAGGAGCTCCATCTGCCCGGGTTTGGAGTCAGAGTTGTCCTTCTCCTAGGATGGCTGCCCGAAGGCTAGTGAGCCCATCCTGCCTGTGGTCACACTTTGTCTGACCCTTCAGTTGTGATCTGTCTGGCTTGGGAGACCCTACTGGAGGCACATGCCACCACCAGCAGAGCTCTCAACCTCGCAAGGGCACGCAAGCTCCTTCCCCACGGCAAGGGGGTGCCCGTGAAAGAGTTGCTGCTTTGCCTCCGGACATCACAGACCCAGGCACGGGGCGGCCGGGGCCGGCCAAGAACGGGAGTCCTGGAGGTCTCTTACACTTCAGCGTGCAAATAAACTGCAACAGCAGTTTTTTATTTCCACAAATCAATGTATCTAAATTTTTCTAAAGAGTGCATGGTGGCGTAAGGAAGAGTAATTTAAAATAGTTAGTACATTCTACTTCTAAATTTGGGTCACAAAAATGTCTTTGTTTTTTCTTGGGATAAACAACTATGTTTGACATATTTGATAAATGATTACAAATTACAATGCATAAGGAACCGTAAACTGAGGCAACCAAAGGAAAAAAAATATTTCTTTGTCTTAAAGCTGAACTGTTATCACCCACAAATTGGCCAGAGACTTATGAGTTTTGAAATCTGAGTTGCATTCATCCTAAGAGTATTAGTTTGCAGGGATGAAGAGGGGATTTTAAAGAAGAAAATTTCAGGTTCAGAAAAAGACACTTTTACACTATCATTATTTGCTTCTCTAAAGGCAGTTTCCTGAACCAACTCTGCAGCCTCTCAGTTTCCAAACAGAACAACGTTGTTTGAGTCTAAGTAAAATTGCACTGTACTATAAAGAACAGATCCTGCAGTGCCTCATTTGTTTTCAGCTTCTGAGTCACCTTTTTAAAGTCCAGCCTTCGTCACAAGTAGGCTGGAAGGGATTCAATAATCTATAATAATCAGGAAATCATTCAAGTCCCTGGATTCTCTCTGAGTGGTGTAACAAGGATCTCTGGCAGAGATCCAAACCTAACGGGACCACGGTCATCCATGGGCATACGTGATGGATAACTACTAGTGCAGCATTTTCTGTCATCAATCTTTAGAGGAAAAAGACTGTGATAGCTGGATAAAAAATGTCTTGCATCAGCAAAAATGACCACACGGTAAGGATGGAGAGGATGATTCAGTCTGTAATCCGAGAGCTTTTTTCTGATTTCTGACTAACTTGACCTTAGTTTTTAAACTCATGTACATGAATAAATGAAATTAATAAAACCGTAAAGAATTTTTTATTGGGATACTATGCAAAGGGGAAAAAACCCTGCATGCTGTTTATAACAACTGATACACGACAGAGAGAACTTACTTAATGATAAACTTCTACTATATTTCAGAGAGAATAGCCTTCTTAATACTTTATAACCCCAAAAGTCTTTTATTTTTATTTCTGATTATTTTTGCCTACAGTCCTCATTATTGCTTCAAACTGTGTGATCACTTAGACTGAAACACAAAGGGAATTCTTTTCATTAAAGAGGGTTTTTTAACCCCTCCATTTCCATCCATCAAAAAATACCACGACTGACACATTTTCTATTGACTTCAGAGACACAAAGTAGGCACTCATCATGAGGAGTGAACTGCTGAAAGTCACAAGGAATGAGCCCGTATTTTAAAATAGATGTATTCTGATACACAACTTTGGTTGCACTCACACAACAAAAATTTACATTAAAGTCTGTTTTGGATACAAAAGAAATGCAAGAATAGGTTTTTTTGCTATTTTAGGACAGCCATTCACAAATATATACATACACTGGCTACCTAAATGATTTTCCTTTGTTATATCATCAGAGTAATTTTTGATCTGCCACTACAAAAGGTTTAATGTATGGAACAGTAAAATCTTACATTGGTGTACTTCCATTTTTGACATTATAATGCCTTTCTAAACCAGGTGTCTATAACCCCTTGATCAAAACTAGTGTATTTAAATTATACTTACAGGGACCTAATTCTGCGCTACTTCTAATAACAGGATTCACATTCAGATAAATGGTGTCAACTCTAAAGACTGCATGTGGAGCAGACATGATTTTATAGAAGAAAATGTTTCCAGAGATGAAAAATACAGTGTACAACTGTTCACCTGATCATTATCTGTGTGGCGGTTTCCAATAAAATTTAAAATATATGATCACAGGACATCATGTTGTAAGATGAACACATTCATGATGTCGCATAACTATGAGTGTACTCCCAAATCTGTCTATCTGTCATTATATTTCACTTGTAAGAACTGAAAATCTTCAGAGCAGGCCGTTTAGTTCACATCTGGTTCCCAGTCAGAGTAGGGTTTGACCTGATAGTTGAACTGATTAAATGCCTTACTGCTAGTAAAGGAAAGCCTGCTTTGTCCCATCGTCCACCATCAGCCATGGGTTCTCCTTTTCCTTTCTTTGGAATTGGGTCTAGTGACATGTGGCTGCAGCGTGAGTCCATTCAGAAGGCTGACCCATTGTGCTGATCTTAGGTGAAACTACTTAACATCTTCAGTGTAAACTCGTCTCTCTAGAAATCCTTCCCT
>NW_010403324.1:8041-15893 GCF_000710305.1 Buceros rhinoceros silvestris
CCCTACACTTTGACCATAAAAGGAACCTAGGGTAAGGAGGCGAAGTGATGAGCTTGGATATAACATCTGCATTAAATGTCCAAAGATGAATGATTTTAATTCCACACTATTATGACCAGCTGGAGAAGTACTGCAAATTATTTTGATTACATGCCTATCTCAGCAAATTCCTGATCTTCTTTACTGTAGTAACTATGGCTTAAAAAGTCAAAGGCCATACTGCTGTTATGTCCTGGTGAACAGGGAATTACTAGTATTGCCAACAGTGATGGAGGAGATTTTGCAAATAAACAGTATTTTCTCGCCAATCTTAAAGTTATTGTAAGGCATTCAAAGCGAGGGGAAAGGTCTATTTGCAGATAGATGTGGCCCGTTAAAGACAAGACATAATAGCAAAAAAGAGATGGGGACCTGAAAATGGCATCTAGGATAGTTATGGGAGATGGAACAGAGAATCTGGTCAAGAGCAAGAGGATAAAGCTGGAAGGACAAAATTTCTCAGTGCTCACCACATTCTTGGTGCTACAACACTTTAAGAGGAATCAGGTGGAGGAGAATGGAAGATCAATGCTAGAACCAGCAATAGGACATTTTACGTTAGGTGTGCTATGGTTATGTAGACCAACAAGAGCGGAAAGACTGGCAGCTGGAGAGAGATAAACAGAATACAAGAGGAGTTTTCAGCCTAATTTCTCAAGGACCACACTGTGTTTATCTGTCTTTGCCTTTCTGTGCTACCTGACAATTTTGGTGAATTCTAGTCAAAGTTTAAACTGAAGGCAGCTTTCTTGAATATCTGTCTCTCAAACTCAAGACTCAAATTCCTAAGAAATCTACCCTCCTTCACTCCGATGCTTAAACAGCCTCTTATTTTCAGATGTGAAGCTTAGGAGATACATATGATAGGACCCACTTAAAACAATTACTTAAAAAGAGGCTGAAAGTAGAGAGGAGTAGATGAAGGGTAGCTTTAAGGTCTATGTAGAGTTTAAAAGAAGAAATCTAATAGAAGGATTTTGCCCTCCTGTTGAAGAGAGAGAAACAAGGACAAAGCAACAAAGTGGGAGGAGATTAGGAAGTGAGAAAGTGTGGCATTGCATTGATGTTTACTAAACAGCTTAGTATGACCCATGCAGAAGTGATAGTTTTTTAAAGTAGAGGTGACCTTTGGCAAACATGTAGCACAGTCCAAGGAGGATGGAGAAATAAATATGGCCTGTTTTGAAAGATGTTGGATGAGGACAAAACCCAAAAATGTAATGATAAAAGACTCTACATGGTAATGTGGTTTTTATCCACAGCATAGGAGCAGGAGCACAGGAAGTAAGTATTAGGCAAGATGTACATTATATGAGTTTCCCTTACAAAATTGAAAACATTTATATTACTTCCTTGAAACAGACTGTGGAATTTAATAGAAAGCTATTCCAGATGTCTATAGCATTTTGCTGGATGCTTCATATGAACTATAAAAAACTTATTATTTTCTATTAGTGTTCTTTCTATGTAAGAATTTCTGTAGAACCCATTTAGTGTAATCCTAATTTCCATAGGATTTTTCCATGAACAATCAGTAAAGCATCTTCAGTAAAGAGACACATGCAAACATTGCATTTACTGCTCTCTTGCTCTCAGCTGGGCTACTCTCTTAGGTCTGTTACATGAAATAATATTTTGCATGTCGCTTATTTATATTGTTTACTGCATGATCTGTTACCTGCTTTCATGAAATGTAGCCTAGTTGCATGAACTTGCTAAATTCCAGCTGAAACTAAAATACATAACATTATTCACTCCATTCAGAAATGGATTAAAAATGGAGGAGTCAGGGGTATAATAAAATACACGACAGAAAGAAATGTATCCTATTTAATGTGGAGATTGACAACAAACTGCTTCCTAGGTATTTTTGTCAGAATAGCAATTATTTTTTCTCCTCTTCTCTAAATAGACCTATCTAAGACAGTGTCCCTGATACATAATAAGATGTAAGTGGGGTTTATTCTACTGACTTTTAAAAAACAATTCTTAATATTGCTTATAAAATTCTGCCAGAAAGTACTCATTTTAATCATCAGTCAGCATTTTTATTATATTATAATCCTTAATTGATTGACGTTTAATCACAGTCTTTGTATTTTACTATCCCTTGTCTCATAAGAGGCAATTTTCTCTTTACTGTAGTTTAACAGCTGATGAAAAAGATTTAAAGAAACCTATAAACTTAAGATTGGTTAATGGTCCCTTATAAAAGAATATTACACTTCTAGGATCCATTGCACAGATGTGATACTCAATTGTAGAAATGTGCATGGGGTTTATTAAATTACAGCACAAATCTTCAGTCTTCTGAATTATTGTTCATGTTGGTATTGTTAGGCAAATGGGGAGACACATTATTGCTTCCAGTTGTTCGCATTACTGTGGTGTAATACAGTCAGAGACAGCTGGCACATTGCTCTAGGCAAGTGCAGAGCTAGAGCAGCTGCAGAGTTCTGGGCCCCAAGTGAAGGTCCAGCACCGCTGAGTCAGTACTGGGTGGCTCATCAAAAGATGTCCAGAAATTAAAAGAAGAAGTTGCTTTTTTTCAGAGCTAGCAGGCTGAATTTTATACAAGTAATTTACATGGCCTTTTTCCGGTTTGTGTGGAAACCAGTGAGCAGGCAAAAGCAATAGCAAAACCATTTGTCCCAGTTGCATTGCAGAGGGTGAACTGCAGATACTGTTGCCTTTGCTTATGATGTTAGAGAAGAAGATGAGAATTTCTCAGCTGTGGCACGAAGAGTTAGTGTTTTCACAAGTTTTGACCTCTCCTGGATTATGTTTAAAAATAAATGCACAAGTGCAGGTTGCATCTGATCATGTGAGAATATTTTGTTAAAATAAAAGATTTTATGATTTAGGTCATAGATATTAAGTTATTAGGTAATATGTCCATTCTTCACGAGTTTAAAGATCACAAGAGATCATTCAAATAACTAAAATAATCTACTTTGAATTCTTGCATGGCCCAGACTGTGAGGATTCATCCAGCACATCCAGATTCCAGCCCAGTAACTTGGTATCTTCCAGGAAAGCAATGAAGACTTCCATTATTCCATAATTTCACAAGTCTCTTAGTAATCTGTTAAAATAGTTGCTGTTAAAAATATTAATCTTATTCCACTTTGAACTGCTGTCAACTCCAGTCTTTGCATCTGAATATGGAAAGGCAGAGCTATAGGGAGCTCTGAGAGTTTTACTCCTCTTTAGGCTACTAACAGGACTGCATTTGTCTTCTGAGAGAGGAATCCGCAACTTCAGCATTAAAGGTAACATTCTGTCCCTACTGCAGACAAGGCGATAACTGCATCAGAGCCATTCAGGGTGCTGGACCAGAGACAGCACCGTAGAGCCTTCCATTTCCAACCAGAAATCCCTTCTGCTGGACCACAAATTAGAGCCTAAGCTCTTACCTACACCTCCTAAAACAGCATGGGAATGCTTTAATTAACGCAGTGTATGCTCTAATTTTAACCCAGATCTGTTCTTGTAAGATGATTGTTGCTAAAAGACCGTATAAATGTGCATGTTCTTAATTTGGTGCACTCACAAGTCGTTTAGAAACACATAATACGTGATCGTTTTCCTTCCTGACTTGGATTATGTGAGCAAACATCTAGAATGGTTGTTGGAAAAAAAGGAGCTGCCAACAAAATCTTACCAAATCAGATACGATGCAGATAATGATGGTGCACTCAGGAAGGGGCAAGGAAAAATTATCATCCTTATTAGAGCTCATTGTGCCATTGTTTCCATTTATGATCCAAATTTAAGTAGATTGTTGGATCCTCCACTAGTTTTTAACAATCGGAGTGTATAGCAAACTTACCATTCCTTTTTGTCAGCTGCACCTAGTTAAGAGATCACAACTTTCTCTTTTCACTGATACTTTTGAGACTACCATCTGTGCTTCGGATGGTCTGAGAGCATGTTATTACTGTCCAGTTTACACTGTGTTACACTTCAAAGCCATGTGAAGACTAAAGTTAGAGCAGAGTCAGAGACAAAATTGAGCAGCTAATTTTCTGGGGAGGGCTTCTCAATAAAAAAATTGTATCAGCACCATGGAGTTTCACAGTAGTCCACTGACCTCTGTAGCTTCGCATGTTTGTTAAGAATTGCCACTTCTCTGGAACCTGAAACTAGCCCGAATATGAATTAAATGGCTTGTGTGTGTGTGTGTGTGTGTGTGTGTGTGTACTAGGGTTGTTACCTCTGGTTAGCAGAGGTTGCATTCTCTCTTATTCCACAATGAAGGGGTAATTGGGTGCTTTCTGGCGGTCCCTGAGGCTCTAAAGCTTCAGCCCCCTTTTTAGCACAAAATAGCCTTATGCAGTTGCCTCCAAATGACACCTGTTTAATAGCATTCTTTAACAGGGCTGAAGGTATGTTTCCCACAACGATAAAAGGTTGGAAAGGAGTCTCTGTAGGATGCTGCTTGGCTGAGTTCCTGTTGGTATGATTATTTTCATTCTTCTGGGATTTTATTGTATTATTAATGATATATGAGGGAGTTTAGAGCCTTAGACAGGCATCTTTTCAATTATTTTAATCTAAATGAATTAATTGTGGCTGCCCTTAGAAAACCATGTCAGTTCACTACAAGCTTACATTTTGCAAAAGCCTTTATACAGTTCTCATTCAAATCCTTTCCAAACTTTACATTTCTCTACAACGTCCACAAGAAATCGAGAATCATAAAAATAAAGTAATATAGGCTAGGGTATCTGTGGGGGCCTCTCTCCTCTGTATTTCAAACTGTCAAGTCAAGGCAGGAATTGTCTGTTTTGGTGTCTTTTAGGTCAAAAGGTCAGATTATCACCACTTGGGATCTTAAGATATTACTCCATTTTTAGTGTAAGTTTTATATACTCAGGTCATGCTCTCGGTGAATACCCATATCCATTTGCTGCAGAGCAAATGTGAGCAGCTCCGAAATGTTGCTGAAGCAAATCTGCAGATTCCACTCTCGCAAATTTTCACAAACACCCCTTGCCCCTATGCTCTACTCCCTACCCTGCAAGAAAACATTCAAGTCTCTGTGAACAAAGACGAAGAGCCAGAGCAGTTCAGTTGGCATTTGGCATGCACACTATTCAGCAGGTGCGTGCTAAATTGCATTAGACTTAACACCAGGAGTCAGATCACTAATTGGGCACCAATGTGCAGAATTTTTCTCATATGGGACCTGAATTGCAACAATTTTATCCCTTTAGGCAAGACATCACAACCTTCCTATCCCAAAGCAACAGCGCTACCGCTTGAGCTAAAGGAGAATCTCCATTAGCCAGCAGTGGTAGCACCTACTGTATATCCCGTTTCTAGGCTGCAAGCCGCAGTAGGGGAAAGTCATTATAATCCCTTAGTGATTTATAATCATTGTGATTTTAAGGTTCTGTTCTTTTCTAACTTTTCATTTATTTTTAATACTGTGGGAGATCATTTGGATGAAATAAGCAAAGACCATACTGGTTCTTAAAATTCAGACAAAAGAGATTTTCAATTTTTAGGGATGCTGGAGAAATTAAGCATATCCAATATTTTTGTGTCTCCTCATTTCTTAGCTTCCTCATTCCTACTGTTTCAAGACCGTGAAATCTTTTCTCACTGTCCCTCTTTTACAAGCCACAAAACGTTGGAAAAAGAATGTTACATTTATAAAAAATGAAAAATTACAGTCTTTCCCCCTCATGAATAACAGTGCCTGGGGGTGCAGTTCTTCCTTGAGCTTGTGTGTGATGGGTCCTAGGCATAGTACCTGGGTCTGAGTAAAAGTATTCACCTCCTCATGATACCAAATGACCTAGTTGTCCTTGTCTGACAGACCGCCTGACTTGAAGCCCACACAGCTGAAGGGTTTCATCTGCTGCACCTCAGCTGCAAGAAGTAGATGTTATAGACTCCTGTCTGCTGAGAGTTAAGTGTCCTGAGCCTCAAATAAGATGTGCTTCTCAACTGCTTAATGGTCTGTGGACAATAGGAGTACATACAGGCATGTTATTAAAATCATCCACTTCTGTTCAATCACAGCGCTAATGACAGCATTTCTCTTTTCACATAGACTGCTTATAACTATCATGAGCACTTTCATGTATCACTCAGATTTTTAATTTTAAAGGCAACTTGTCATGTGGGACTGTTTCCACACCCCTGCACCTCTCCAAAATTGCTTAATTCCTATTAAATTAGTATTTTTTTGCTAAGTTAGTTGGTTTGTTTCTTTAGCTACTTCCACAAATTATATGACACTGTGCTTATATTAGCCAGAACACACGACTCCAAGAAGATCCCAAGCATGAATGCAAGTGTTCTTTTGAAACAAGGTTGTAGAAAGCAGCATGGATAGATCATTTTATGATGATTGACTATTTCCTCATCAATTAAAATTTGAATTCAGAATAAATTTTTTTGTTACTAGTTCTTTTCCTTACTAGAAATTCTTCTCACTCATGAAACACCTTCTATCTAATTCTTAAAAGAAGTCCTGCCAGTCAGTAGTTATAATCGAAATTACAGAATTATCCTGTAAGGAATTATTATGTTTCAGTTCCCTCCTCTTTCCAACTCAAATGAAAGGATAGAATTTAAATAATTTCCTAGAAAATCAGACACTCAGGAAAATGTAATTGGAAATTCTATGGAAATACATAATTTGAAAGTCAAAATTGTAGGGATCAAAATGAAGTGATTTTGCTCTGTTGAAGCAAATGCTTTAATTAGCCCACTTCCAGAAAGGGTTTTTGGGGGGATGTGGAGGTGGTCGAGGGTCTTTGTGTCTCATCCAACTAGTTCTTTACAACAGAAAACTCTTCTGTCAGGGGTGATACTTTTTTCATATTTGTAGTTCTGACTATACTGCCCAGGACGAGGGAAGAGATGAATGCACAGAACCTGAACACAAGTTTCTTTCAAACCTAAACGCATTTTCACCTACCCCAGAGATTACTCCCCTGTTGTACCATTTCTACAGTTCCAGAGAATTTCGGTGGGGTTTACTTGTCACTCACTGGCAGCCAAAAATTGACACCTGTTCCAGAGAAGAAAATTAGAAGAGATTTGGTTAAAAAAAAAGTGTGAGATGGTATTATTCCCTCCTCGTGACCGCAAAGTCCTTCACAGGAACTTCCCTAGCTCTGAATGCCCAACCGTTCCTCCTTGCAACACATTTATCATCAAATGCTGTTGCATAAACAGAACATAGAGTCATTCTCTGAATACATCATTTCTCCCACTCATTATTGATGAGTTAAAGGTTATCAATAACTCAAGAAAATACAATAAATCATCTGTCTTTTGTCAGACTATTATATATTCTTTGTAGGGCCTGTAGTTATAACTAATTTCTGAGGCTTGCTTGATGTGATTTTAACTTTTGTTACAGCATTGTTTCGTACAGTGAATTGAAGCAAAAGACTACAAACAACCTAGCTTTGGTCTATCACATCACACTTCAGAAAAAATAGCTAAGCCCACAACGGCTTTTGATTAAAAACAAAACAAAACAAAACAAAACAAAAACCCCTGAACTCCCATTTTTGCCAGATTAATAAACTCAGATTACTAAATTCATTTAATGTATAGATGCCTATAGTGGATACCTGCAGATGAACAGATAAATGGAAGGAAATATGCACTGCTAAACCGCAGTTCGTCTGTGCTACTTTGTATGTCTGTATTGAGAGAAGTCTTCTTAATACAGGATTATTAAGAGGACCCAGCCTGAGGTCCTGGGAGGTCTGCCTTGCAGCAGTGACGGTCTGGTGAACTGAATCCCAGACCTGCAGACAGTGCAAGCAGTAGCTGGAGGGAA
>NW_010403324.1:15987-25664 GCF_000710305.1 Buceros rhinoceros silvestris
AAGAGACATGTTTCAGTCAGTATAACTTTTGCTAAATCACTTATGTTTGGTAAAATAAATCTCGACACATCTTTTGAGGGATTACTCAGTATTTCCTTTCTGTTGCTCTTTCTCTGTGATATTAGGTGAAGTAAGTTCTTCCCAGACACACTCATCTCATTCCTTGTAAGCAGAATGATTTCTACTTATTGTAAATATCTTTCTTTTCAAATCTCTCCCTCCTCTTCTTCTCTAGTACTTTGACATCAGGAGAGGGTGGCAATAGATGCTCTTTGAATGTAGAAAAATAAGGACGTGCTCATGTTCATTGCAACACAAAAAACTTGGACACATCTAACGAACATGTTGTCTGATAGTTGCATTCTACTAAAGCCTTTGAGGGCCTGCTTAAATGCAAACATAGAGCTAATGCTATGCAAGGTGAATTTGTGAGATTTGCCCTGCACGTCTGTCCCAGCGCTTTGCTGGACTGGGGCCACAGCAGGTACTTTCAGCTGCTGACATGCTGAGTTGAAAACACTAACCACCTTAGACTTTTTGTTCTTGTGCCTCCTAACAGAGAAGAAAAGAAACATTTAAATCAAGGAGTAGGCACATGGAGTAAGGAGACACATGTATTACAGAGGTGGCACTGAGACAGAGTAAAATCCCGCTGTGCTTGTCCTTTTTGCGGTACACGTGGAGAAGCAATGTTAAATCAGAAGAGTGAGGAATAATTAATGCTAGTTTGTAGGGGATAACTAAAGCAATATCACTGCAACCTCAAATCGCACTGAAAACCAACTGTGTGGTTGGGAGATAAATGAATGTCTTCCTACGCTCTTCTCAAAGAAAAGAGCAGTTTTGACAACTCATCTTCACTTGCAAGTGTCACTAATTATTTAGGAGGAGGGAATGTTTGTTTTTTATTGCCCAAGAAAAGCTGTTTTGCAAGGCTTGGATGCTGGAAGCATTGTAAAAATGTGAATCCCACTTTATAATACATCAAAACATCCCTTCCAAAACATCACTTCTCATATTTGTGCGGGGGTCTGCATCACATACATAATAATGGTGTTTTCTGAATTTCTCAGAAGAAATTGTACATCATAATTTCTGTCCCTGAAATTATTATGTATGTCTGTTTGTTGTATATGTTTGAATGCTTCCCTTACATGGCAAAGACAGTTTTGTCTGATGCGTATCTTCTTGTATTTTGTCTCAGTCAAAGACTTTCTTCCTAAAACCAACTGTGAACCTTCAAAAATGTTAATGTGGAAGTCAGCAGTATTATACAAAAGTCATTGTTTAATAAGAGAAAGAAGAGATTAACTTTAATAATTGAAGACAGTCTCTAAATTAACAAAGAGGAAGTGGACAGTGTAACCATATTGTACCTAGACGGATGCCCTTTTCTCTTTAATTTTTTTTCCAGATTCATAACAGCGTCACTCAAGTTTCAAAATTCGACATTACCTATTGCTGTCATTACATATAGCCTCATGTGCCCAGAGCAAGATGTTAAGGCTCATAGCTGCAGCTTTGAGGATGAAGAATGTTTGTGTCAGACTACACTGGATAACTGGAGGAACCCCTGTACAATGCAGAGCAAAATCAGCCATTTGGAAACAAATGCATTCTTAACCAGGAGTCTCGTGGTCAAGGAGGGATGGAGGTGACTACTGAGCAGCAAAGCCAAATATGTGTTTATTTTCCTAAAGAGACAAGAGAATAAGGAACAGCATGGGTAGATAAAAATTTTCTGAGTGTGTGTAAGCCTGTTTTTAACCCTCAACCTTAATTAACTTGCATGGATCTATGTATAACTCTAGATCTTCTCCAGTCTGCAAAGCAGGTGCAGGGGTCTGGGAAGGAAAGAAAAACATGACAGGGATTTCAAAATCATCTTGAATTTTCTTTATCATTGCCTAATTCATACATCTGTGAAGTACCAGGAACATGGGAAATTATAGTTAATACAGCTGACACATTACAACAATGAATAGTTTTTCATTCAGTGTGTGAAAACACATTATGATAACTGTCAAGTATAAGGCACATATATAAGGCAAAATTAAGTCTCCTTGCAAATAATGCTCCTGTTGTACTGTCAGGAATTTGGTGTTCCTTATTGACCGACAACATGCCATCAAATCATAGTTTCTTTACATAAACTTAGCACAGACTGCCTAGTACTAACTTGGAATATTTTGCCAAGAGATCAGATCATAGAGATACAATTATAATGGCTTGGGAGAAAAAGAAGTATTGTGCCTTCTTCAAAAACATTATGGGCCAGAGATATGTTGTTAAAGGGGAAGCTATGGATGGCTCCCTTTTTGTGGAGTTAGCCATATCCTCACTTTCTGAAATGGAGTCTCAGTGGTGACTGGCTGTCTGCACCGAGCAGACAAACTTAGGAAAAGAGCAGGCAGGATGGCAGCCTCCCCCGCTAGTTTTCTGCTCTTCAAGGACATGTACTTGGAAACTCTGAGGCAGGGAGCCAGTTTTCCATTTCAGCTTTATGTGCTACTCACTCAGTGCACACAGAGTTTTTAAATGCAAGTCTCCACCTTGTCTGAAGGGCAGTAATTAAGTGGGGTTTTGGTTGCCCCAGGCAGCCAGATAATAGGAACTTTCCTATCTTGATGAGCTGTCCCAGAGGATCTATCCTTTTGGTACCTCCTGATTTGACTGCTGCAATGCTCTTGATAAGGGGCAACTTTGAAAACTGCTCAGAAATGCCAGTTCTGTGGCAGGTGGTGATCTGCTTGCTAGGCCATGTACCACGTACAAGGGATTTCTAGCTGGTTGTGGTCTGAGTTATTCAGGTGACTACTTGCCTCCTTTGTCCTAGCAGTAGCAACTGGTTAAGGATATTCCTAACAATCTTCCGATTTGGATTTAGAGGAGACAGTAAGAGGAAGACAAAGCACATCTCTCTTGAGACCTGTTTTTTGGTTGGTCCAGAGGTGTGAGACTTCATCTGTTGCATGAGGATCATTGCTTCACTGGCCCAGCATAACTCAATAATCTCTTCATTAGGATAATGTATTAACTCCAGCATTCTAGGAGCAAGTTGTTTGGCAACTATACATTTGAAACGAGCAATTATTTTCTGTATTGATTGTTCTTATTCTTAATTACATTAAATTGTGTTAATTGATCTGGAGATCATGAGATCATACTAATGGTACCGTTTGTTCACACATACAGAAGAAAATTTCTAGTGAGAAAACTAATGAACAGCACAGGTTAAAAAACTGGCCAGCCAATTTTGAGGAGGCAGCCTCAGAAAGAGGATTTGGTGACTTGTGAGGCTTAAATCAGTTTAATTTTGCAATGCATGTGGATCTTGCCCAAATACCTGAAGACAAAAAGAGAAGTTAAAATAGTAATAATTTAAATGAATTCTTCCTTGGCATGCTTAACCCTGTTTCTATGCAAGTGGCTGGACCTGATGATCTCCTGAGGTCTCTTCCAGCCTACACAGTCATAGACTTGCAAGGTTCAGACAAATGTGATCTGAATTTCTTTGGCCCAACACCAGATATTAAACAAACTTCATCTGCTATCAAGATCTTCATCACTCTCATGCTATTGGTCTGACATAAAGAGTAGGGCAATGAGAGGAGCAAGACTTGTCAATATTGATACAATTTTACATCTTATTAAAAATCTAGTTCATTTTCTGGCAATAAAGACAAAATAGCATCTATGTAATCAGAAGTTTGTCAGTGAGCCCAGAGTTACACATTAGCATAGCTGATAATTAAATGCCATCAACAGGGATTGCAGTGAATTTGGAGATGCTACTGCAAGACATTATCAGTCTTGATATTTATTCATTGAAATCTTTGATAATCCTGTTTTACTCATGTGCAAACATTTCACAGAATTTTTTTGTCCAGTAAGTTCAGTGAGGGTGTTTCTCAGCAGCAGTTTTCATTTTGTATTAAAACTAAAGAGAGAGAAGGAACCTGCATTTTCCAAGGAACAGAGATGGAGAAGACTCAGTTTTGTTCATTCCTCAGCTTCATTTAGTTAATCTGGTTTCTTATCCATTTTTCCCTCCTTTTTTTTTTTTTAATAAAAAACGTCCAACTGCTTTCACTTCACAGTTTGAACCCTCAAGATTTATTCACAAAGCACGAGAGAAGTTTTCCACGTGGAGTTGCTTGAGGGATTATAGGAAAAGAAATTATACTTTACTCCAATTAAGCCAAGAAGAGCTGAAGATGAAGGACTTCTGAATATGTGGCTTAGTGCCTCATACTTTTAAACAGTCCTTCTCAACAGGCTGTAGAGAAGAAAAAACCAAAAACTTTACGAGGTATAAATGTAAGATTTTGTCAAACTGAGTGAGTGAGACAGAGATCTGAAAGTGCATAACTCACTTGGCTTCTTACATTATGTAGGAGCTATTTTTTTCCTAAAAGTCTCATGTGACAGGCGTTAGGAATTCAAAGCATTTTGCATATTTACAATCACATTATATTTAACTTTATTTTTTAGATCTCTACTATAGACAGTAGCTGTGAAAATAAATGTGTAGAACAATTTTGTAAGGCAATTTTAAAATACTTTAGGTCAATATCTGTACCTGATTTTGAATACTTCAATCTGATTTAAGATCTAATGTAAATCATCTGCATTTTCACATGTTTTTCTTTTCAAGGTTAAGTTTTATTAATCTTGCTAGTTTTGTGTTTGAGGCTGTATGAAGAGTAGAAATGTAACTTTTTCTGATCTTTCAACATACCATTCCATTAGCGGAGCTGATTAAATTCACATATGTAAAATTGCAACCTAATTTGATGGATATGTTAACTAAAATTTCAGCATTTAAATTTTAAATCAAGCCATGTTGTTTTAGTTCAGCAATATGAAAAAAAATGGTGACAAAAACTGTAATTCATTTGCTTTCCCTCACCACCCCCAACTTTTGACAACTGCAGGAAAGAAAGCCGTGCTAGAAATGCTCAGAAACATCTATTATATGTTTTGTGATTAGTTAAATTTTTTGTGAGGTTTTTTGGTTTTGTCGGGTTTTTTTGTTTCCCATATTTCTAAACAAAATTGGAAGATTCAGGACATCTCGAGAACTGGTTAAGTGTGATTCAAATGTCCAGTATAAACCCTTTCAAGCACTCTCTGTTTGGCAGTGTCTATGATAGCACTCTTGATCTGCGTCTAGTTTGTACAGGTAACTAATGACAATACTCGTGACCATTGTCTATGCTGCTTGCTAGCTGAGTAGAGAAATACCGAATCAGATGGTCCTCTAAAGCCTCTTTGATAACTTTCTCCTGTTGCGATGAACACTAATAGTTGATCACAACTTTTTTCCTATGTTTGAAGGCATTTCAGTCCAAGACTTGGCTCTGTGCTGGACTCAGTGTAGAGAAGTCCTTCAGCAGCACCTATGCAGGTCTTATTTTGAAGCTAGGGAGGCTACAGAGCAATGCTGGCCCCCTGGGAATGTCATCGCTTGTGCTGCCTTTCCTCTGTCCCCATGCTCTTGTACTGCCTGACTGCTTTCAGGCAGACCTGGGCTATGCCAACAGCCTGGGCAGAAATCCTAAGTGCCAGTGAAAGGCTCAGAAGCTTCTCTTATTGAGAAGACATAATAATACCTGAAATAGAAATACTGAAGCTCAGAGGCATCTCTCTAATACTCTAATGGATTAAAAAAGTAAAAAACCCAACCAAAACCAACCAGGGGGATGAATCAAACTCCCCTCTCTGTAGATTAGCTTTAACTGCATTATTGTGTTGCATTCTCATCCCTTTTAGAAGTGTTGTAGTAAAGCATACTTGCTTATCAAGTCACAGAAGTGGACTTACAGAAATCAAATGCAGACAAAATGAAGTAGCCACTCCTTGCAAGAAGTTTCTCTTACAGAGAGGTAACCCAATATATCATTGAAAGGCGATTTAACAGTAAATTAAAAGATCCCTATTTCTATAGGAAATAGACTGGGTCATTGAGCAGTCAACTCAGTTTATTTTTAAATAGCACCCTTCAGGCAAAACTTCCAAAGATAAGTGAAGAGCAAGCTATGGATGCATTCAGTCAGTGCAGGAAGAGATGCAACCAATGGCAACTTCTATGAATTTTCCGGGAGTACTCGAGACCTGAGAAAGTTAACAGCCATGTTGCCCTGAAGCAAGACCTCTTAGTTTAACAGGATAACATTGTCTATATACAACAGATAGCATGGCAGCTCCCTCACAAAATATCCCCATATCCGAAGCAGACAAAATAGAGTAAATAGATAGAGAGCAAATCTAAGACTGCATTTAATCACTTAGAGGAAAAAATTCCCACTGAAGAAAATTTCCCCCTGTAAAATTCCCACTGAATTCAGAGGTCCAGGGTGAGGTTCATAATGATTAAAAGACAGCATCACTCTTTTAGCAATGAAAGACAATGTTGATTATTTTCCTCCGTGAGAAAAAAAAATCACTAACCTAAGTACTAGAAATGAAGGGAAAAAATAACACAAGGCGTTCAAGAATTAATACCGCAACCCAGATACATGGTACTGCTAAAGCCGCATAAAGTCGACAAGTGACTTTCATGGCGATATGTGAAGGAACCTGCAGAAGGGACAGGACTGTGACCGGCATGAACGGCAGGTCTGATCGTCGGTAACCCGAGAACGCCGAGAACCTCTTCGCTTGCGCATAAAACCGCTTTTTGTGCTCAGCAGCGGAGCTGACAGGCCTCAATCAACGTAGAGATTATGCCACCTTCTGGTCGTCACACAGATGACAGCTCCTTGTATTTGTAGACCGATGAGCCATTCATCAACAGTTTATGCAAAACTTGCTTTGTAGGCGTGAAAAGACTTGCCACAAGTGCTACGCTCTGCCCTTTTTCCTTTTCACAAATGTCCTTTAGTGACCACGAACAACCAAGTGGCTTATATCACCACAGCTCAGCGGATAGCACAATGTGTATTTTTTAGGAGGACAAAGAAATGGCATTATTACTATTTTTTTTTAAGTTCCACTGCTATGTTTCTAATTGCTATGAAATTCTTAAGTTAAGGGATGCTTACTCAGGTGAACGTTGGCATGACATATCTGTTTCTTATATTCAAGTTAACTACACTGGAAGAACTTGCTACGACTCTGCATAACATGGCAATTGTGCTCCCCTAATCCCTGGACAACGGTTAAATAGACAACTCGCCTCACATTCCAAGTTCAGTGAATTCCATCTTAGCTGTCTGATTTTCCGTAACTATTCTCTAAGTCAACTAGCAAGTGTTGTTTGGTAGAAATAGCAGAAAAGAACAGATGATGTATTTTTTCTTTGAAGTAAATGCATTTTTCTTTTGCCAAGGCAAATTACTTTTAAAAATCACATCAGTTTGAATTACATGTTTTGATAAATAACTGTAAGACACAGTAGACTGCAGTACAGATTTCCTTCCCAAAGCAGAAATTCTAGAAACTTCTTAGGGACAAATAAATGCTCTTTCTTCCGATTTTTACCTATCTATCTGGTGGATTACATGGCGGGAGATTCTTTATGCGTCCATTCAAATAGAAGCTAGATCAGCCCTATAATGGAAAGCCGTATGGATCTTCCCTTTGCTTGATTTCTTTTTTTTCCCATGCTTCTAGGCTCCTCAAATTCCTCCTATTCTTATGCTTATATCAACCAGTCAGTTTTAAAAAGTTCCTCTCTCAGTCTTGATCACCTTTCTGCTCTCATCACTGCTTTTGGAGACAAGTTAGGACCCCCTCGGGAAACACTGTACCTGTGCATGCTTCCACTAATTGACTTCCACATTACTTTCTAGAACTGCTGCCTTCAGCCCTCTACTCTTATGGGTAAGGACTGCGTGAATGGATTGTTATTATCTCTCCTCCTAGCCAATACAGGCAGGAGATCTAAATAAAACTCAAATATTTAAATCCACTTGGGTAATTTGGGTTGCATACTCTCAATGTAAGTTCCCAAAACACATCTTTACAGTACTTATTTCCCATTTATTTACCATCCTTCTCCTCTGGATCTTAATAATGTAAGACAAACCATTGGTCTGATTTGTATAGTTCTGAAACATAGTCATTGTTTTCAATTATTTTTCACGTTATAGTCTCTGATCATTTATTTTTTATGCTTAGTTATGCTAATTAGGTTAAAAGCCTCTAGTTGTAAGCAGTATTTTTCTTTCACAGTGTTTGAAAGTTATTTTATATAGGCTGTGACAATCTATGTGTTTATAAATTAACAGGGTATGATATTCTAAAAGGTCTAGCCAGTGGAGAATAAAACAATAATAGTAGGTATTTTAAAAATTTCTTCTCAGTGTGAAAAAATCCTGTAAGTACATAATGGAATTTGCATAACTGGCAATTAATGAATTATTTGAGAGGAATAGCAAACTAAATACTGAAAAGATGTTTAAATAACACATCTATCACTTTCACTAGACTTCTAGAATTTTTTTCCCTGAATCACATGAATTACTCTTTCAGCCAGAAAATACATCCATGAAGAAATAATTCTAGTTTTATCACAATTTAGGTGAATTTTACATAAAAAATGATATTTCCTGCTCAGGAAAAGAATGAATCCAGTAGAGAAGATATTACGCTGTGAATGTTTTCATACTACAGGTGATTATGTATTAATGATGGTAACCTAGTGTTAGGCATTTTTTGTGTGTCCTTAGCCAAGGTGGAGAGGTTTGCTGAGGTAACTAGGGACTACAGCATAGGTGTATGCCATTCCTATATTTTATTTAGCACTCAGACTTGCATTAATACAAAGCCAGGTCACTTGAAGCCCCACCTAGAATTTGCTTGGAACAAGAGATAGTATCCAAGGTCATTTAAGATGAATAATCACAACAAATGACAGAACTCCCCAGTGAATACACTTCTGTAATGATTTTGAATCCAGGATCAGGATCTGCAGAATCTTCAGACTTGCTCTGAAGTGTTTTATTTCCAGATACCTGAGATCCAACAAAATCTCGAGAGGTCTATAGTCATCTTAAATCCACCAGTATAATGAATCATAATGTGCCAATGTTAAGAACATATAATCAGAAAAAAATTGCTAAGAGTAAAAAGATAAACACAGGGATATAAAGTGTTCAGTTCTGCTCACTATATTGTGTATGTGCTACCATTTAGTACAAGGAGAATAATTAGATCAGATGTGTTCCTTAACCTCATGTTCTTTGATCTGACATTTTAATGGCAAAATGACACCTAACTACATCTTAAAAATAGTGGCAGAGTCCTGGTCTTCTGCAAAGGAGGAGCGAAATAGATTAGATTAATTTTTTCAAGAATTTTGTTTCTGCTCTCCCCAGATTGAGTAGTCTCAGACATTGTGTTCCTCTCAGGGCAGTACCTGTGACTCCAACTTTCATTTCCATTGGTACATCTCTCTTTGTATGTGTGGCTGGCACTTTTTTCTCTACAGACACTTGAAGTCAAAGTGCCCCTAAATGAAACTTATTTTGCTGAGTGGTTTAGAAAGTGGTACATGGTTAGAGGAACAGAGGGAAGGCTACCCAGTGATGTCCTGCTAGGAGCAGGCCTTCATCAATCTGCCTACAGAAAAGCCTCTCTTGGGATGCATCTTTGAGCATCACGCAGGACTTGTCTTAAGGTAAAGTAGAAAATTTTCAGTAGTGTCCTGGGTTAGCCAAAACTTCCCCTGT
>NW_010403325.1:0-217 GCF_000710305.1 Buceros rhinoceros silvestris
ACCAGTCTGCCGCGCGCGGGGTGATGCTGCTCTGGCGCCTCTCTGCTCCCTCAGAGGGCCCGGGTGGTGACCGAGCCCCAGCAGCACCCACAGAGCGAGGAGGCAGAGGAGCCAGGCTGGGAACTGCCGAGAAACCAGCCCGGCCACGACAGCGGCGCCCGGGGAGAATCAAAGGAGCTCACGGGCCGGGCAGGGTCTGGGGGCGGCGGGAGGAGCC
>NW_010403325.1:488-700 GCF_000710305.1 Buceros rhinoceros silvestris
AACCATCCTCCCCCCCAAATCCCCGGCTGCTCCATTCTCCTCCTGAGCTGCTGGGCTCCTTTAAGGAGGGAATCTCGCCTCTCTCATCAGCGCAGGCTAATTATACTCCGCTAAACCAATTAGAGCAGCAATTTGCAACAAGACGTTTCAATTGAGAAGCGTTTCTCTCGGAGCCCAGGGTCAGGGTACAGGCAAAGGAGCCGAGGTTCCGT
>NW_010403325.1:900-1364 GCF_000710305.1 Buceros rhinoceros silvestris
ATGACTTTTGGTCACTGTTGCCACCTCGCAGCAAAGCAATCCCGGCCCTATAAGGCAGCGAGGTGCCCGAGTTTCTGCCATGCAGGTGGAGATGCTGCCAGACACACCAGCAGCACCCAGGGGGAGCGGGGCTGCCCACCAGGGTCTGTCCAAGCTCAGGTGTGGCCATGGGGAGCCCAGAAATGCACAGGGACAGGGGTGGGGACGGGGATGGGGACGGTGCAGCGGGACCAGCTCAAGATCTGCTGAGGGTCAGCCCTAGAGCACAGGGTGAACCCAGTGAGCCGGGACTGGGCAAAGCTCGACCCGAGCCTCGTCCTCCTTTTCCACGGGCTTCCCGCAGAGCACGCGGCGAGTCACTGGTGCGAGGGGTGAGCTGTCGGCATGGCCGTGGTGCTGCCCCACCGCACTCAGCCCCTCCGCCCTGGCAGGGATGTGCCCCCAGGGGCACGGGGCTGGCGCTG
>NW_010403325.1:1630-2021 GCF_000710305.1 Buceros rhinoceros silvestris
ACCTCCATGGCCCAGCCGACCACACTCCACCCCCAGCGCTGACATGTAGCTTCGCCCCATGCCCCAGGGCAGCAGCGTCACCGCTCCATGCCTCAGTTTCCCCATCTGCTGTGGCGAGATAAAGCTCCCCTGCTTGATCCTGCGCTATCTCACAGGCCGGTTGCAGGGATTAGTTAGCTAATGTTTGCAAGGAGCTTTGAAGATGAAAAGCCGTGAACAAATGCCAAGAAGTGCTGAGCTGGATTCTCCTCGCCGAGTAATCGTTTCATGTTCCTGGGACACTTCCACTTGTGCAGATGAACAGGGCAGGGCGGGAGAGCTTGCGTGCGGGGAGGGCCAGGGCGCGGGAAGCTTGCCTATCTTCCCAAGCCCTGCGCCCCCAAAATTGCTC
>NW_010403326.1:0-6823 GCF_000710305.1 Buceros rhinoceros silvestris
CCCCCCCTTTTTTTCCATTCTTTTCCTTTTTTTCCTCCTCACCTCTGAAAAAAAAACCCCAAACCCCTCTACAACAACGAAAAATCACAGGATAGGGCAGCAGAGCAGCAGCCTCTTTTGTCTGTCGGCTGTAGGCTTTCTGCAGGGTAAGATTCCTCCTCACCTCTGAAAAAAAAACCCCAAACCCCTCTACAACAACGAAAAATCACAGGATAGGGCAGCAGAGCAGCAGCCTCTTTTGTCTGTCGGCTGTAGGCTTTCTGCAGGGTAAGAGTGCTTCCCGACATGAGCGGTGCTTGCTTCGAGGTAAGCACAAATCAGTACATACGACTAGAGACACTGAGCATCTTCAGAGGTTGGCCTCTTGGAGGATCAGAAATAGTCCTCAGGGAGACAATTCTCTGCAGATTTCCCAGCCGAGGGGACTCTCATGGAAACTTAAACCCCATATACCTTACTTATTGCTGTGTTTTAGAGAGGTCCTTTGTTCTACTGCGTGCTGCTGCACTACTGCCCATCCCAGAGTGCAAAAGGAGGCTGTCTCGGCCCCCATTTCCTCCTCTTGGGCTAGTAGGATTTCATTTTGGAGTATGGGGTTACTGACTTCAGCTCCCACCACACTGGACACAGGAAAGGTGATGTTAGGTTTTGGGATACTTAGTGCTGGGTGTATCATGAATGGGGTATTTCTGCAGGATTTATCAGGCAGCTTACTAGCTTGTGGAAGGTTTGCTCTGGAATGCAACTGAGCAGAGGACGGGAAGGCTTAGTGAAGTTCCTGGATAAAAAGATGTATCTTTGTCAAAAAAAAAAAAAAAAGAGAGAAAAGAAAAGAAAGGAAAACACGGTGTGGCTTGTGTGCAGGTACCAACCCATCCCACCAGGATGTGCCCTGATAGGTAGTTTTGCTTTCTGGTGGATGCTGAAAAGGTAGTAACAACCCTCACAGCCTCAAACCTTGCCCCACAAGATTTGTGTTGGAGATCTCTTAGGTTACAAATTTGTACCAAGTCGGTTTTTATTTTGGAAGTTTTATTAAGTGTGTGGCCTGCTGCAGCAGCGGAACATTGACAACCACTAGGCATTTTGTGACCCTGCGGTGCCATCCCCTTTGCTCTTTACTTGCAGGTGCAACTTTTGTGTCCACCACGGAGGGTCCCCTCCCACTTAGCCCTCTGCAGACCTGGCTTTGCCTGTCCCAAGCACTTCTGGTGCCGATCTGAAAATTCCTTCCCCTGCCTGTCCCAGGCCGTGAGCATCCCCTTTTTCCTTTGGTCGCAATGCCAGAGGAGCTGGGTTGTCTGTGGTTGAGAAGCAGTGCCTCGCAGGCTTGGTAGCTCCTGATGGCTTTTGCTTTTTCTTTCAGCCAATCCCCACTGCCCTTGTGTCCATGTGTCCCTGTGGCAGACGGAGGCAGCTGGCTTTGGGGAGGTGCAGCTGCTGCTGCTGGCTCAGGGCAGCGAAAGCAGGAAAGCCTTATCAGCCACGGCACCTTGCTTTGAAACCTGCTGCCAAGCAGCATAAAACGGTAGAGAAACCCAGACTACCTTCAAAACTCAGCTCCCCAATGCCTCGGCTCAGCTCAGCATTGCACAGCTCTCGCAGAAGTTAGTGCAAGTGAAGGAAGGAAACAACCCACCCAGATAATAATTTACTTAGTCCAGCTTTCTATAGGCGAGTGTGGGTGGATTAACCTTTTGTGAACTATGAGGAGAGGTGCCTTACAGGTACCCTGTCCTCAGATCCTGTCTGCGGCCGTTTGCTTCCTTATATACTTACAGTCAAGTACAGGCTTAGGCATATAGCAGTTTGAAGTCCAAAATGTTGCTGTGGGATAGTTGTATGAATGCCTAAAAAAACTGGACAGTAATATAATTTATGTGATCTGGGCTTGATTCTTTAGAGTGTACTAGTTACCATCATGACAGCACTTAATAACAAACACACAGAGGAATGTGGGTCCTCTGGCTGGGAAAAAAGCCAACACCACACACCCAGAAAACACTCCCTGTTTTCTTGGGGTTTTTTGGTTTTTTTGTTCTTTTTTTTTTTTAAGAAAGTACTCTATGAAGTGTCCCCTTGTTTAGCTCAACAGTGCAGTGACTGCCCAATGCACAGTCACTTGACTACAGGAGCCTTTGCTTTGCATGCACCCTTAGTCCCACCTACCTTCCTCATGGCACTTTATGCCACATACTTCTCTCCCCTGAGCCACTGAAAGGGAAAGCAGCTGTTAAAAATATGCAAGTTGACTATGGGGAAGTTGCAAATGAAATTTCGTGCTTCAGCAGATTGCTATATGCCATGTCATACCCAGGAGTCACTTGATAGGACGGCGAGCCGGTAGACGGTTCTTGGCAAATGCAGGGGGAAACCAGGAAGCTCTTTTACCGACATATCTTTGCCCTTCAGGAACGTGTTTTTGCTTGCTTGTTAAAGCCAGAATGTGGCTTGAGAAAGGACAATAGAAAAGCAGTGAAGGCTTCAAAAATCAGTACTTAGAGAGTTTCTCTTGAAAAAGCTCTGGAGACATTGATGAATGCTTGTGCCACCCATGCACAGTAAGAAGAAATTGCTACACTTCTTTCAAGTGTGGAAAGACTGTGGGAGAGAAAGTTGGCAGGTCTACATTTAGGTGCTCTCAAGTGAATTAATCAGCATCACATAGACGTAGGCCACTGAAAAGGGCCTCCTATGTTTGAGGAGAGCCCATGCATGCCATCCATGACCCTTGCAAACATCCTGGTGCGAATTCAATGAAAATTTGACCACTTTTACTCATCTTTAGTGCTCCTGTGACAGAAGGCATCTGTTTTTTTAAACTCTGCTTGCGCTGACTTCTGTTACCTGTTAGATGAGAGCAATATGCATCAGCAGTGGCAGAGGGCTTTCCCCACAGCTGGTGGTGAACTTCAGAGTGCTCGGGGTCAGGCCTGTGGGATATTTGTGAGGCTGAATGAATTGTGCTTTCAGGTGTTTCTGAGCTGCCAGGAGAGGTGGGAAGCAAGGTGGGAAAAGTGAGCAGCAGTGATCACCAATAAGGTTATCAATGAATAACCAAATCTTGGTGTCTGTCTGGATGAATGAGCAAGAGCTATGGCCCGTGGTCGCAGTGTGATACTTCCGCAGCTTCCTGTGTTCCCCTGTCTGCAGCTTTCCAACTGTGTTGCTCTGGTGGCAGCTGAGGGCAGGCAAACCCGCTGGGTTTTGGAGGCGTGGGTTGCTTTCCAAGGCTCTCTGTTGTCTTTTCTGCTTTGTGAGCCAGTGCGTGTTGGTGGCTGGAGGAAACGTCATTGAGCCGTGAGACCTGAGGTGGACTGGGCGTCTGCAGTCAGGCATTCTGACGGTGGCACTGCAAAGCATTCATCAGTGGAAAGCCAGCTCTTACAGGCTTTGTGCTCTGGTGCACAGTAATCACTCATGTTCTATTTCCCCACAGGTATGTGACAGAGAGCGAGGAAACCCAAAAATGAATGGGAAAAATAAGGGGAAGAACAAAGGAAAAGAGAGCAGGGACCCAGATCCAGCACCTTGTGCTAACTTCTCACATCAACCCCTCCAAGCTCCTGTGAGCCTTCCTAAACCAAACTTTTGTCTCCCAAAATCACCCAACTACTCAAACGTGTGATGTAGCAAAAGGGACAGCTACAGGGAAGATACTTCTACAGCCATGGCACAGGTGGTCAGTCATGTCTAGCACTAAGCAATGGTGTAGAGACTTGCAGAAACGAAGAAGCTGCTAGAAGCAACAACTTTGGGCACAGCTGCATTCGATTTTTTTCATAGGAAGGCCAGGTTGTTTTCCAGTGCCTTGCAATGGAAATTAGGACTGTTGCACCTGGCCGTGACACTGCAACAAAGCAGCAGCCTTTAATTGCACTTTCCCTTTCCTTCCAGCCTGCTCTTGTGGAAGATTTTGCTGTTGTAACTGGCCTATTAAATGTGCAATAAATATTTAATAATTAGATAGGTGTGCTTGGTGCTGTGCCAGCGTAAGTCACAGAGTAAACACGCTTCTCTCTCCCAAGATGATTTCTACTAGAAGTACTTACCCAAAGTACTTTGAAGACATGGGATAGCACATCTACTTAAAAGATGAGAAGAGAACCTGAGGTAAAAAAAAAGAATAAGGATCTTGGCCACAGTTCGTCTCCTCTTACCGAGGGGGGATATTGGTTATCTGAGCACTTCTTCCTGAGAGCCAAGAAAAAAAATGCACGTTACTGCCCTCCTACTCGTCGTCAGTCCATTTTTAGTAGGTTCTTTGGAGAAAGGTATCTCAAAACACCCCAGAGCTGACAAAGCTGGTATTTTTGGTGTTGTATTAGAAGGAACCTGTGTTTCTTTTTAAAGAAACCTTCTGTGAGCTCACCTGGTTTTATGGCATGCTCTGGGTCTTCAGAAAAGAAGATACTGCTGGCATAATGTTTGCAAACATGGCAGTGTTCTTCCTCACTCTCTGGTGTTGAGGCACTTCAGGTCTCAAGCTAAGACACTTAAAACCTGTGTGTAATTGCCTTAAATGTCTTATACTCAGTCTGAGATTGAGTATATCCTCAATGCTTAGAGTGTCAGCTCTTCCTCAGGGATTAGGGTGGGCTGGAGAAAGAGGACCTGCATTTTCCCTAGGAGACCCAGTTTTTTTTTTTTTCTTAAGGACTCCGCATTTTTCTAGGGGCTGCTGCTGGATCTGCACCCCACATCCCCCACTGTGACATGGGAACAAGCCCCTTTGATGGGCAAGACAAGGTGCTCACGACGGAGGGCAGCAGCGGCCAAAGAAAAACGTAGAGTTCAAGGCTGTGAATCTGAAATTTTGTGCTTTGTGGTTGCTGTGCTTGTGCTGGGTGTCTGCAGAGTGGGATGTCAAGGCTGCACCCAGAGACTTCTGGAGAGGTGACAACAAGACATTTTTGCCACCTTGGGGACAGCTTTTTTTCTGGAAAAGAACATGTGCTGGTTTTGTCTGATCATCAGGACAAGCTGCTGGTGCACGCATGGAGATGTCTTTGAGGAAAGCAACTGGCGAGGAATGAGTGCATGTGTGGTGTCTGCACGGATAATGAAAGCAGGCTGGTGTGTGTCAAGGTTGACCTTGACTGGCTGCCAGGTGACCACCAAGCTTCTTTATCACTCCCCTCCTCAGCTGGACAGGAGAGAGAATATGTAACAAAAGGCTCATGGGTTGATTTAAGGACAGGGAGATCATTCAGCAAACTTCCTCAGCTTGGAGAAATTAATAATTTATTGCCAGTTGAAAGTCAGAGCAGGATAAAGACAGATAGGAACAAACCTTAAAAAACCTTTACCCTGCCCCTTCCTTCTTCCTGGACTCAACTTCATTCCTGATTTTCTCTATCTCCTCTCCACCAGTGGCACAGAAGGAGGGGGAATGGAGGTTGTGGTCAGTCCATCACATGTTGTCTTTACCACTCCTTCCTCCTCAGGGGGAGGACACTTCCTCAAAGTCTTCCCCTGCTCCAACATGGGGTCCCTCCCATGGGAGACAGTCCTCTACAAACTTCTCCAATATGATCCTTCCATGGGCCATAGTTCTTCACAAACTGCTGCAGTGTGGGTCCCTTCCATAGAGTCATGAGTCCTGCCAGGAAACCTGCTCTAGCATGGTTTCTCCTCTCTCCATAGGTCCACAAGTCCTGCCAGGAGCCTTCTCCAGCATGGGCTTCCCATGGGGGTCACAGCCTTCTTTGGGTGCATCCCCCTGCTCTGGCATGGGGTCCTCCATGGGCTGCAGGTGGGTATCTGCTCCACTGTGGACCTCCATAAGCTGCAGGGGGACAGTCTGTGTCACCATGGGCTGCAGGGGGATTCTCTGCTCCAGCACCTCCCCCTCCTGCTTTTCTGATCTTGGTGTCTGCAGGGTTGTTTCTGTCACGTATTCTCTGTCCTCTCTCAAGCTGCTGGGTTTTTTTGCCCATCTTCTTAAATGTTTTATCACAGAGGCACTGCCACCGTTGCTGGTGGGCTTGGCCTTGGCCAGTGGCAGTTCTGTCTTGGAGCGAGCTGGCACTGGGAAGCTTCTGGCATTTTCTCTCAGAAGCCACTCCTGTAGCCTCCTCCCTACCAAAACTTTGCCACGTAAACCCTACACTCCAGAGAATGAGACCAGTGCTTTTCATTCAGAGTTCGTCTGAAACAAGAGGAGTAGCTGGAAATGACTAATGTGTGGTTTTCACTTGAGATGAGGTTGCCCTGTGTTGCGTGGGTAGGACCGTGTTCTTCAGCAGGTTCCCATGAAGTCAATAGGCCCCACCCAAGGACTGGCAGGTCCCGCCCGTACAGTCTGCTGAGTCCTCTTGATTGTCTTCAATGCAAGTTCTGTGAAAAATAGCCTGGGTTGATCTGTTATCAATGAAGTAACACTTCCATCTGCGTTAAAAGCAGCTGGCACAATCAGTGTCACTCCTGGGTGCTTTGTAAACTAATGTAGGGAAGTCGCAAGCTGTAGTTATCCTTTGCTGCTTTCCAAAACTTGGTAACCGACAGAAAAAAATTCATGTACACCAGAGGAAGGCTTCCCTGTTTTCACTAAAGGTTGCTCAGACTGCAGCCATTCAGGTGTCCTCACATCAAGCCCAGGTCTGATCTCGTGGGCAAATGCATGCTGGTCTAATGCCTTTTGGCAGCTTGCTGCACGCTGCGCTGCTTGCAGGAAGCAGCGTGTGAGAAGTGACGTGGGCAAAACGGAGGTTCAGTTCTTCATTTCGCTTTGCATCTCATTCAAATTACAAACTGGTACCATGGCAAACTTTGCTTTTTAGTACCTGATGCCTAAATCTGTTTTGCTTTGTTTCTTTTTCTC
>NW_010403327.1:0-262 GCF_000710305.1 Buceros rhinoceros silvestris
AACTCCCTTCACGAAAGGGCTGGGAGAGCGAGTATGTCACCCGGTTTAGAGGAAGGCTCACGGCAGTGATGCAGTGATGTCCTCAGGTCCGTAGATTTCAGGCCATCCCGAGGTGTGGTCCTCAGGCCTGGTTCCGATCCAGTCCCTCGGCAGAGCCGGTTCGTGGGAGGACTCGGCTCCCTGTGTGCCGCTGCCCGGGAGCTCGACAAGCGATCCGGGGGATGCAGGCAGACCTTTGGGCTTTCGGCTCAACTCGGCATCC
>NW_010403327.1:596-3342 GCF_000710305.1 Buceros rhinoceros silvestris
ATTGTATCGGCAAGCGTGGCGGTGAGCAGCCACCCCAGCTGGAGAGGAGATGGGTGGCGTGGGGGGCTGGAACAGGGCTGCCCACAGCTGTGGGCCAGCAGCTGGGCGAGGGCCGGGGAGAGGCGGGCGCACCTGGCCGAGCAGAGGGGAGAGCAGCCCTGGGTGCCTGCAGCTGGGGTTCGCGTGGGCTCTGGCAGTGAAGAACCAGCAATGCAGTGCACGGGGTTGGACCTGAGCTTCCCAGAAGGCTCATGACACACTTGGGCTCACACACCTGGCTGCTTCCCGTGTGGGGATGCGTGCTGGCGTCCTGGGAGCCGTGTTACTGCAGGAGTCCGCTGGAAGACGGCTGAGCCTGCGGCTGCTGCTGGCCTAGAGGTGAGGGAGGGGTGAGCACGTGTTGTGTGAGTTAGCTGGCTTCACGCCGCTGCGTCTGTCCCAGAGAGAGTGACACAGGCAATGGGTACCGTAGCGGTGGGCGTTTTGCAAGATTTGTGTTTCACTTGTGGCACCTGCCCACGTTCAGTTAAAAGAGAGAACCGGGAAGCTGTCCCTAGGAAAGCGAACCAAGTGTAGGCAGGGTTTGGTAACTGCTGATGAGGAGGCGTGTAAAGTCTTGAGCCTAAAGCCGTGTTCACGCAAGACTCCTCTGTACAGGGCTTTAACTCCCCTGCCGCGAGACCTGGGGGGATGCTCCAGAACCTTCCTTTGTCACCACCATGTCCTCCTGTGGGGCACTGGCGCACTTGGCAGGTGACAGTGAAATGAGAAGTCTTTTTTCTTCTTTCCTTACTTAAAAAAAAAATGGGTTTTGTTCGTGTTCTCTAACGTAAATTTCTATGCAGCAATACAAGGTAGAAAGGACGTTTCAAACGCCTGACCTATGGATGCCATTTTCTTACCTAGGAACTGCCCTTTTCCTGTGGGATGGGCTTGTTACTGTTAAGCAAATGTGTTAAAATCAAGCTAGAACACCAGTGGGAAAACATGGCCCTAGCGTGGTTTTGTGAGAGTTATTTTAACTGGCAGTATTTTATTCCGTTTCCTCCATAACTGTTTTCAGTTAAAATCCTCACCGACTGACCTGTGGGGAAGGCGTGTGGCGGGCGCGGGGCGGTGGGCAGCTGCTGCGGAGGAGACGGCTCCATCAGCAGCGCTCTGAGAGGGGAGGTAAAGCTGACTCCAGCAGCTGAGATCTGTTTCATCAACTGGCAGCCTTAAATGAAAGCTGAGGGGCGTTGTGGTTTTCTTAAATTGCTGGAGGTTGTTGAAAAGTAATCCTTAAATTTAGGCTAGAGAAGGAACTAAAATGAAGGAGCTTTTTCTCTATCAAACAGCAGCAGAACAGAAACAAGTGTTCAGCACGTTTCTAGTGGTAACAGGTAAAGGCAAACAGGCTGATTGAGTTAATCTCCTCTGCAACATTCTGATTTCTGTGGGTTGCTCTGTATTTATTTTTCTATGAGTGCTATGGGTTTGGGATCTCATCACGACTTATTTTCCATGTCAAGCTGTAATTACACATTCAGAAATCGAATGGGGACCACAGTTTCTGTGTTTGTGTGTGTATGTATACATATAAAAATGTTTGTGAGAATATATATCTGTAATACATAGAGGAATTAAAACGTGTGTGATCTGCTGCGTTTGGTAGCTACAACAAGTAACTGGATTATATTGTGAGCCTTTTGAAATTTCTGTTCTTAATGCATGAAGTGAAAACTTGAAGAAGTGAGGGAGAAAGATTCTGCCTGCACTTCATTTTATATCCTGATTTTCAAGAGCAGAGTTAAAAATCCTTCCTGAAAGGAATTGCCACAGTTCAGCACTGAGCTGGGTCTCCCTCTGAGAGAAAGCATAGGAAAAATACCCGTTGAATGCAAAGTGTTGCCAGATCCTTTGGATGCTGGGCCGGAGGAGATGCTGCTGGGCAGGAGGAGATGCTGGGGGATGACCCTGCTGAAGGCTGCAGGCTTACCACAGTGCACAGCCCCCAGCTCCTATGGTGTGTGTGACCCAGGGCAGGCAGGTGCTAAGGAGAAGGTAAAAGATGCTGTAAACAAATGCATTAGCTTTCCTTGTCTTGGCTTCTTGAACTGTAAACTTGTGAGCTCTGTAGGGTTTGCTGAGTCGGGAAGTATCAACTCATAGTCCACGAGCCTAAGAAAGATGCTTGTAATCAGTGTCCCCAAGCTATCATCTATTTCTAGGGTGTCCATGGCAGGACAGGAGAGGAGTGAGTGGGGAGAGCCTTATGTGTCTGAAGTTGGGGTTTTGTCCTTTGAGGGTGCTTTTTTGTAAGGATTCTGGTTTGCAGAGAAATGCTCAAGGAGGATTGCTTAATGCCCTTCCGGGGTACGTTTGACTTTCTTTGGTTTCCTGAACTCTGTTCTCATTCATCCAGAAGCAAAGTAACTCTTGTGGGAGCGGGAAGGGGAGAGAAATTTTAGGCAAAATTGGTGCCATCTTGGGTATTAAGTATGAAGAGACTGAAGTGCATCCCTGAATGGCTCCTGCTGAGACGTTAATAGCAGATCTGCTCACCCGTATTACACGGAATCTCTTCCAGTTTTCTTGCCACAAGTGGTATTTTCAGTTGTACTCGAGTAGGAGGTCAAAATGTAACCTTAAACCAGTGAACTTTTGAGCCAGGGGTGCAGGGGCTGTGAACTGCTTTTTCTGCCAAGCAGACAGGCGGGGCGCTCCGCAGGAACTGCCTGTCAGTGACGGGGAACTGAGACAAACG
>NW_010403327.1:3425-11202 GCF_000710305.1 Buceros rhinoceros silvestris
GTGACGGTGACCTGAGACAACCGGGGCCCCGTGGCCAGAAGGGAAGGTGACTATAGAAAATTAAGTCCTCAGCAGAGCCGTGTACATCCCCGGGACATCAGTTTCCAAGGGTTTTTCAGTGTTGATCTTGTGTGACTCCTTCTCTCTGAAGATGGCTTTGATTTTTATTCTAACATTGCAGTTAGAAACAGACAAGTTTGGAACTTTAGTTCAGTGTTTGCTTTCCGCATTGGTGTCTTCATTACTACATACACCCTCCAATGTGTTTCATGCATAATGCATGCAGTCTGTACAGCTCAGGGGAGGTAACGCTGTTTTTACTGAGTTACTTGATCATCATCTTACCAAATAACCTGTAATTACTTCTCTATCTTATCAGCTGGAGTCCTGCCTCATCTCTAGCATAAGCGTTTGCAGCCAAGTGGAGCATCTCTTTATCCAGAGTCTCCTAAAGACCGCACTCAAAATAGTATCTCTTGCACTAGAGACCAGTGGCAATTTGCAGCCAGGTAGTGGTTCCCTCAGTGTGATTATGATAAAATAAAGCAGATGAGGAAATATGGCTATGAAGCAGCCCAATAGCCTAAGTCCACACTTGCTTTTTCCCGTGACGTAATAGAGTTTCCCAGCGGTTATTGGCAGATTTCAAAAGGATGTATCTCTTATTCAGAGACAGCTTGAGTGATTCCTGATATTGCAGGCATCTGAGTAGCCTTAGGGATGTGCGCAGTCTATCAGCACAGGTTAAATTCTCTTAAATTTTGCAGAATAGTTTAGGAAACTTCTGGTGTGCAAGGATACCCTTCTGAGGACTGCTTCATGTAAAGCACTTTACGCCAGTTTTTATGAGATGTGAGCCCTTGAAACAATTTTTAGACACAGTATTTACCTGATCTCTTTTATATTGAAATCTATTTCATAAGTCTGGTAAAACATTTCTATAGTCAGCACTGGCCATTTGCAAATTGCTCTGCCTTCCTCATCTTCCACGTTCTAGGTGTAAAACCAAACAACAAAGCCCTGAACCCAGTCTCTAACTCTAATCTGGAGAGGAATCCAGGTGCCCTGGAGTTCGGTACAGATTTTCATGCTGATTTGAAGTGGAGCATTCTTGGATGTGATAGTGACCAGGATGCCATGAAATTACCTGTAATTATCTTCTGGGTTTCTCTCTCTGCCTGAAAGAATGCAAAGTGTCCGCAGGTTAATGCCCTGAAATAAAGCCGGTGAGCATGTTCAGAGAATGCTGTCTGCTCATCACAAAAGCCACAATTTCTAAACTGTCTGTAAACTTCAGGGATGGGAGGAGCCAACAGGTTTTGTGGTGTAGGAAAGAAAACACTATGTTTCCTCTGCAGTGTTGTCAGAGTGACAATTCCATGAAGAACTTACAAAAATTGTGTTAAAACCAGATTGAATATGTTAACTTTGAACTATGTTTTTCTTATTAATTTTTATTTCCTCATGAAAGTAGCTTTAAGATTTCCCTGGTATTGATTTGCACAGAGGCATGTCCATCAATTAAATTTTTAAAAGATACGTAAATGCGTCATCACTATTCTGTCCATAAACACCGGAGTCTGTAGTTCTATCCTAATAAGCAGGTAACCCTGTTGAGAACACGTGGGGGAAACAGTGACGGTGGCTGCCACTGAGCTGCCAGCCATGTGGTTCCCCCTCTGACTGGAAGCCCCATCCATGGTTTCAGTTGTTGGAGTTCTCGTTAGTCGTATTGGAGACATCAGTGCAAACATTAAAGAAAGAAACAAGAAACCCTGACTGACACGTGCCAGGATTTCTGCTTTGATTCTCGGTGTTTTGCCAGCTGCTGTTGGTGGGGACGGAGGGATGCTGAGGAGTCTCAGCAGTGCTGGGCAGCAATTGCCGAAGTGCCTGGGGCATGGTGTTTTTTTTCCAGGAACATCATGTTTTGCTGATTCCACAATTAAACGCTGTGGGATTTTAATTTGCTATTTACTCATTTTTCATTTCCTTCATTTTTGGCATTCAGACCCAATGCTGATGAAAAGATTGCCCTAGGACCTGAACGCTTTGCTGGAGCTGAGAGGTAGATTAGCAACACGCTTCCCTAGGTTCTCTTTCTTAACACCCATCTCTTTCCTTAGGGAGGTGGAGCGGGCTCGCTGTGAGGGAGCCGTAAGGGGCTGCAGCCTTCCCTGTTTAGAACTCCTACCATCCCAGCCCGCAGACATACGTGCTGTGTTTTCCCAGCCCATGCTCTAACCCCGGCCATAAGCCCTTCTACTGAGGAACTGGTATGAATGCCACTAGGGAATGAAGTGACTTGTACGCCCCTAAATCCCACTGTTGCCCGTGGCTTAGGCGTGTGGGTGCTGCCCTGAGTTGTTTTACGTTTTTTTCTGTTTCGTTGGGCGTTACCAGTAGTGTATAATTTAAGGGATTGTCTTCAACTGTTGGTGACTGTGGGCTGGTCCCAAACAAGGTGGTCTACTGAAATCACCTTGTGTTTGGGTATTGGCCACAGCATTATTTATTGTTTCCTGAAACGCAAGGGAGGAACAAGGCAAACATGCATCTGTGTGGAAGATGTCTGGCAGTATAATGTTTTTCTGGGATAACTCCTTATTGTTGAGTAATTATTGTCAGGGCTATGTCCAAATTCTTTCTTCTTCCTCCTGCAAAAATATGAAACTCAACTAGAGTGCTTGTATCTCTTCACATGAAAACTGTCCCAGAAATATTACGGGCAGGTTGTTTTTGTTGTTTGGGTTTTTTTCATTAAGAAGTAAAGAGTTAATTAAGTCCAGGTTTTTGTGTACGTGGGAGTTAGGTGCCGAAATGTCTTCTAGGGGATATGGTTTTGAACACTTGAACTCCATCCTGTGTCGGAGCAGAAATATATTGGAAGCATCTGATATTTGTTGTGCTCGGGCATAATCCTGAAGTCTTGTCCTGCCAATGTAAACCATCCTCAGTAAATACAAGGACCAGTTGAACTTCCTTGCTAACAAATACCCTTCCTCTACTCCCAGAAAGCTTAGACTTATTTGAAAACATTCCAAACCAACTTCAGATGACCCACTTCTGTAGAATCAAAATCTGTGTCGTGTTCTGGGAGAGCACTGTTCAGTTCCGCTGCAGCAGCAGGCTGCTTAAGATGTGTGTCTTTTTTACAAATGGAAGTGAAGTATAACATAAAACATAAATCTAATATTTTTTTCTGCTGAGGAAAAATAATCTGTAAAAAAAGCAATAGTGGTGATCATATTATTCCTGTTGTTTTTTCCGTGATGAATGAGAAATGAGCTTGTGTGCCCAGAACAAACTAGGTCAGACAAGGCAGGCACCCCAGCTGTGATGGATGACATGCAAAATTATTCTTTAAGGTTTTTCTACTAGAGAGCTTATATGGACAAACCCTGCTGCTCCTTGGAATGCTTTTATTAACAACTAAGACACATATTGGTGCTTTAATTGACTGCTGATTAAGCTCTCAGCTTTCATCTTGCTGACCAGATTGAACAGAGGGGAGATGTCCGGCTGCAGGTGAAGAATGCCCTTTGCTAGGAGCTGCCAAGGTCCCTTTTGAAGGAGACCAGGAGGCTCTACTTCTGATATGTTCCTGTGTCTTGCTTTTGCTGCCCCCTGAGCCTGCCTGAGCAAGACGTGAGGGGTGGATTGGTGGACTTCAACCCCACCTTTGCTTTTAACAGAAGAATTAGTTCTGCTGCTTGTGACTCGATTTTTCCCTCTGCAGGAGTGACTGCGTGTGGAAACATCTGGCTATGTGTTTCTGCTCTGATATGCCCTTATCATGTCCAAAGAAGCTGGTGCGCTCCCTTGCATAGTCTCTGCTCCTGTCTCTCCTTGTTTGCACTCCTCACCGAGTGTTCAGGTGGGCGCTATCCCAGGAAACGCTGGCTTCTGAAGATGGTGCCCAGAGATGAACGGAGCTGTTTGGTTTTGGACGTGCAAGTTTCTCAGCAGATCCACAGCCATAGATGCAGGTAACACATCCACGTTCCCAGCTTTTCTAGACATTTACTCTTTAGATACAAATGCTGACAAGACCTGCAGTGCGGTGTCACTGCAGCCGAGTGGCCCGCCTGCTCTCGCTTGGTTTCTCCATCAGTGCAGGGTAGCTCTGTAGGCAGCGCAAGCAGTTCATCATAGATTTTGACCGCAGCATGGGGAGTTTTGGAGGCAATTCTAGGTGCTATGCTACCTGTGAAACTACATTTCATAGTATGTCATGACCAAGGCTGTGGTTGGAGAGTGAAAAGGAGAGGGATTTGCTAACTAGAATGTAAATTGAAGCTTCTTAGAGGTTTTAGCAGTTTACATGATACAGCATTTTAATTGGTGTAAACCCTTCCAGCAAGGAGGCAGAAAGGGATTTGCTGAGCTTGGAAGTAATTAAAATCATGCTGAAACTTTCCTAACAGGTGCTAAATGTGGCATAGTGTGTGGTCTCCCTGAGCAAGGTTGGCTTTCCTTGTAAATGGGAAAGTGCAGCATCAGATGTTTCAATGTCTACACATGGATAAACGATGTTTTTGTGGCATATGAAGAACAGCTTGGTTTATGCTTCTTTAGATGCATCTTAAAATCTTCTATGATGACTGTAGCAGAGCTGTCCAGTTACTAAGATATTCTTCATGGGGTGTTGTACCTGATTCTTAGTAATTGTATTACAAGCTAAAAATAAGCCAAGTTCCAGACAGCGGACAGCAATGGGGACCTTCAGTATGTTTCATGAAAAATAATAATTCTCAGGGGTGCGGAGGCAGAGATCAAGCTGTCTTTGTCTCCTGGAAGCCCTTTTGCTTGTCTGGGGGAGAAAAGTAATGTGACAGTCTTTGAAATTCACTGATATTCATCAAGATCACTGGATTTTGAAGGGAGCTTTAGTTAATTTTGAACTTTAACCCTATGTTTTAGGTCATTCCTGGATAAAATAAGTGGCTTTGTTGTCCTTGCAGGCTGCTGGCAGAGAAGCTTTCCGGTAGTGCGTATAAAAGGATCCTGGGGTTTGTGTTGAAACTTGACAGCTGCAAGTGTAGAATGACGATGAGGGTGGTCTAATTTTTTAGATCAGCATAGCGATATGGTGATTGTCTCTTGTTATTTAATCATGTCTGAGGGCCTTTGTGTAGAATGGACCCAAACTGACTTGAGAGTTAAGTTTCAGCAGCGAAATCCACAGGACCTCTGCAGGAGTGCGTGCTGGTTACTGAGCACAGCCTGAGGGCCAGGCCCGTGAAAGGAGCAGCATCAACTCAGCCTGGGCAGAGCTAGACAAATGGAAAGAAATATTCTAGAAGAACGCTGGGCTTTCTTTTATCCGTCTATGTAAGCCTATGCTACTACTGAAACCTATTTCCTCAAGAATCACGTTACACCGAAGTCTGCCTTTTCTAACAGTGCTGTTGTTTATCAGTCAAAACTCAAAAGGCAATAACCCATGTGCATTTAAGCTGAAATTTTGTTGTACCTCCTAATAAATTTGGAGACAATTTATGTGGCACAACTTAATAAAACTTGTTTTGAACATCTGTAAAAAAAAAAAAAAGTTTGTGCATTGGATATAAAAAGCCTCTGCAAAATCTGAAGTACAATTTTGATACCTCTTTTCGATAATTAAACAGAATGCTTCTGGCGACTGGGGAAGCAAGCCGCCTGCAACTGATTTTGATCGATATCTGAGCAAGCATGAGAGAGTAAAGAAAAAAACCCAACAAAAACAAACCCAAGCACTGGAAAGAAAAAGAGGGAGTTCTAATTTCTAGTTATTTTTGAAGTGCTGTTCAGTGGCCTGCATTCCCCTGTCCAGATTTGGATTGATATGGATTGTATTTTCTATATTCAATTTTCAGTATGCAGTGAATTTTAAAATATGCAGTAAAATATATTGGCCAGATTAGAGACTTGGGTCTCTCAGGCAAACATGTTGCTCTATAGCTTTTCCTCTCTTAAATCCTGACTACAAAGTTTGACTGAACACATGCTGTGCATTTACCACTGTTGTCTTGATATATGGAAACACATGGAACTGATGACAGTACTTTGCAAGGAAATTATTTTTAAATCACTGAGAATAAAGCTTAGACTCTTTACCCGATCACTATTACAATAAACACTGACTTCTGTGCTGAAACTCAGTGAGCAGACAGGGCACTGTTTTGTTACCCATGTCTCCAGGGGCATGGCTACTTCACTCGCTGCTATAGTGGGGCTGCTGCGTGTAGTGCTGGACTGTCCCATCGAGCATTAAAGACACTGTGGTGCTATTTAGAACTTCAAAAAAAGTAAAGCCTTTGAAAGGTGTAGGGGGTTTTCACCATGGGTCATACCTGTGTGCACTGGTCCCTGTGGTTCAGGAGCGGCTCTTGGTTAGAGCCTGCGCTTGAGAAGCATCCTGGAGCAACCCTGCTCCTGCAGGCAAGCAAGCACCTCGTTCCTGAAGTCAGGTGGAGAACATCCAGTCCTTGTGTATCTGTTCTGCTTTCACAATTTCAGCCATTCACACAACTGATAAGAGCATCAGTTTATCCCAAGAACTTCCCTGAAGGTTTCTGTATAGTTCTTTGCTGTATGGTTTTATGGTTTATACCTAGTGAAAACTATGGCATGTGCTTAACTCTGGGAACAGGCTAGTGCTGTTCACTCAAGCAGGAAACTATTATGTTAGGGTACGAGAAAGATTGTGAAGATAGGAAAGGAATCTTGCTGGCTTTCAGTACATCACAAAGATATGTGAAACAGTCTCATGAATACCTTGTCAGCCAAATGCTTTGAATTGTGCCTTTGCTGATGACTCCAAGGAAATTATTCTTGAAACTTGTTCTTGAAATGCAGGGGGCAATACTGTTAGTGTGCTGTAGATCTGTGTGTGCAGGTGCTACGTACCTTAGATTTAATGCCAGCAGGAGCAGAGGGGGTTTTTGCACAAGGTTTCGGTTCAAGTATATTGCCACTGGAGAATTTGCCTTAATTCTCTGGGGAACCTCCTTAATTTAGATGTTTATCTAAACCGGATTTCTTTTTTCCCCCTCTCCTTTATGGGAATTTGTCCTTGTTTAGTTTTATTAAACACTTTCTCTGGTGTTTCTGACCAAAGCCCACTGGCCAATCTGCCCTGAGCTCCTGAGCTCACCGTGGCACAAGTACTTGTCACCACATACTTGGAAGAAGCAGGCTTGGCAGGATGTTAGGCACCTGAGAGAAAGAATGCTCAGCCACAGGAGGCTGGTGGAAAACACTTCCCTTTTGTTCCTGTGCCACCTGGAAGGGCTGCCCGGAAAGCTTCCCTGCAGGACATACTGTTCTGCAGCGCAGGCACAGCTCTTCCTTGCTTCTGCCAGAAATGGAAAGATGAATGTCTTGGAACAAGCTGCAGCTCGACTCTGTGTCCCAGCAGCTGTATATGAATGAAGGGATGGAAAAGGATGTTCCTTGCAGTGAAACAAAGGTTCATTTATGCGATGGGTTGGCAGAAGATCTCCTCTTTAGGAGAAGTTTGCTTTAAACTATCCTATAGCATTTGTATTCCCTACCATGTGACGTTAAGCAGCATCCTCATAGGTTGAAAGTTTTCGCGCCACTGTCGCTTTAAAAGTCACGTGACTGTGCTGCGAGCTGAGTTTTTCCCGTGCTCTTGGCTACTGCAGAGCGTGCCGTGCCTGCGTGCCGTGCTGTGCCTACCTGCCTGCTTGCCTGCTTGCTTGTTTCTCCGGGAGCTGCCATCACCGCGAGCCTTATCACCGCCGCGGCGCCGGGACCGAGCCCCCACGCC
>NW_010403327.1:12077-22306 GCF_000710305.1 Buceros rhinoceros silvestris
CTGCTGTGGTCAGTGTTTGCTTTCGGGTTAACCCTCGCCTTCCCAAAATCCTTAATACCTCACTGGTTTTCGTTTGTATTTAATATTTTTCTGTTTGTAGTGTTATTAAAGTTTGTTTCAGTTTTCCAAAAAGCATTTTAGAGGTCTCACGAACTCTCTTCTCCCTTCCCCTATCTCTGCTGGAATAGAGGAAGGATATTATCGTTACCGGACATGGCTCAGCCTCGGCCAAACCGGTGACAATTTAGGAATCTCATTTTTCACTAGTGTAATTATTCTGAAGCCTGAGTTTAATTTCTGGTGCTACTTTTTAAAACTTATTTAAGTTTCCTGAACCACAGGGATTAATAGCTTCACATTTTATACATTTTTTCTCCGTAGAATGAAAAAGTATGATTAAATAAGATATACAGTAGAATTATATTTTTGAACTGCCGTTTTTCACAGAGCCCAAAGCATAAAAGAAGCATGGAGTATTGTTTCATGCCATTGTGCAGGTGATTGCAAATTATACTTGCTTTCTGAAGTCAAAATTTGTCTTTAATCTTGCTTTCTTACTGGGAACAAGGGTGTCTCACACCACATCTCCATTCAGGTACTATGAGTGGAGTAGTCCAAATAAGTGGAAGGTGTTCTCTTATTCTTAGCACAGAAAACATGATTATGCAAAACCCCATTTATCACGTGAGGATCATGTGTCTGCATGATAACTGTTAGGTTCTTATCACAGCTCAGGTTGGGAGAAGGGACATGACGAAAACAAAGTCTATTGTTGTAGAACTGTCCTTGCCAACAAAACGTGATCCATCACTGAAAATAAACCAATCGTATCAGAGGATAAAAGCAGTTCTGGAGCATCCTGCAACATACGGTACCTTCTTCCCCTAACAGATATTGAGCAACCTTAGATAGAAGTGAAGACATACCTGTATAACACGGGAATATCCAACTCTGATAAAACCTCTTCCTGCTCAGCTTGCTCAAATAAATGGCACTGACCTGCTCTGAAGAGGTCCTCTAGACCATCAGTGGGTTTGCCTGGTGTAGTGCCTGCTCCTGCCAGCGCTCTGTCTCAATATCAGAGGAAAGTTTCCCTAAAAGGTGTTTAGACTGGAGCAGTTGGGCTGTCCTTCCCTCCCTGTTGTCCCCAGGTGCTGGGGATGCTGAAGTGAGGAGGAGAGTGACAGGCTTTCCATGACTTCCTGTGGTAGACTGGTTTTGGTTTCAGATTCTGCAGCCTGTACAGCACAGACTTGTGTTTAGTTCCTCAGGTCTTGTTTCCGTGTTTGCTACTTCCCAAATCTATTACTTGAGTTAACAGGCAGTGAGGAGTTAGTATTTGGACATCTTGTGTTTGTCCAAAGTTTTCAGGAAAACAATTGCTTATTCTATCTTCAGCCTGGTGTGAAGATACGGTTTGGTCCAGGTGCTCTCAGTTTGATGTTCCCTGCTGCTGATGTGGTGAACCTCTTTAATACCAAGTGGATTCTTAACACCCTAATCCCGACACACTGCAAAATCACCACCTCCTTTTCCCTGGAAGGCATCCTGTGCACAGTTCCTCCCTAGCTGGAACCTCCACACCCTTCAGAAATATATTTTCCTCTGCTATTTCTCAGCCACTCAAGCAAATGACTCCTATGTAGCTCTGCAGTTGATTTACGCACCTTTAAGTCCTCTGTATGTTCACTCCCTTTCCCCCCTCCACACATGTGCAGCTGAAATAGCTCAGCACTCTGTATCTTCTGAGTTGACTGTATTGATGGGTCAGTGTCCCCAGAACATCCAGTGCCGATAAAGAGTGTAGGGAATTGAGAGACCCTTGTCTGATTTGGTTAGATCCAGCTTTGTCCTTTCAGGCTGGAGCACGATCTACTCTAAGTATTGAAGGACAGGGCAACACTAACAAAACAAAGATTTTTTTTTCCTTTTTTTTTTGGTTAGTGGAGCTATCGGAGAAGTTGGCAAAAAGCCCCAAAGGAGGGCTATCAAATTATCGACTACAGCCATCATAAATGCTCCAGGCTCTTTGTGCTTAACACTGAGCTTGTTTTCACCAGACAGTTAAGTGAGCTGGCCTGCTTGGAGTAGAATTCTCTAGAACATGAAAAAATTCAAGCTGCAAAAATGCTGTTGAAATTGAATCACTGTATCAATCAGTGTTGCACTGTACACCAAAATAACGGCACTGTTCAGTATCCACTGTTAACAAACCACTCTGTAGAATTCATCTACAAAAAAGCCAGATCTACTTCTGGTGTTATCTCAAGCTGAATTTTTTGTGTGAGCAAATGAGAGGTCTGAGTAAAGTTTAACCAAGCTAAGACAAGGTGACCTGCTTGGTGGATGAGAGAAGAGCTGTGACTGTTGTCTACCTAGACTTCAGTAAAGTTTTTTTACAGTGTTTCCCCCAGCTTTCTCCTGGAGAAACTGGCTGCTCATGGCTTGGATGAGTGTACTCTTCACTGGATAAAAAACTGGCTGGATGGCTGGGCCCAGAGAGTGGTGGAGAATGGAGTTAAATCCAGTTGGCAGCCGGTCACCAGTGGTGTTCCCCAGGGCTCAGTACTGGGGCCTGTCCTCTTCAACATCTTGATCAATGATCTGGATGAGGGATCAAGGGCACCCTCAGGTATTTTGAGATGACTCCAAGATAGGCAGGTGTGTCAATCTACCTGAGGATAGGGAGGGTCTCCAGAGGGATCTGGACAGGCTGGATCGATGGGCCAAGGCCAATGGTAAGAGAGGCTCAACAAGGCCAAGTGCTGGGTCCTGCCCTTGGGTCACAACAACCCCCTGCAATGCTACAGGCCTAGGGAAGAGTGGCTGGAAAGCTGCCCAGCGGAAAAGGTCCTGGGGATGCTGGTCAACAGCCAATTGAATGTGAGCCAGCAGTGTGCCCAGGTGGCCCAGAAGGCCAACAGCATCCTGGCTTGTATCAGCAATAGTGTGGCCAGCAGGAGTAGGGACGTGATTGTCCCCCTGGTACTGGGCACTGGTGAGGCCACACCTTGAATACTGTGTCCAGTTTTGGGCCCCTCACTCCAAAAGGACATTGAGGTGCTGGAGTGTGTCCTGACAAGGGCAACGAAGTTGGTGAAGGGTCTGGAGAAACAAGTCCTATGAGGAGCAGCTGAGGAAACTGGGGTGCTTTAGTCTGGAGAAAAGAGACTGAGGGGAGACCTTATCAGTCTCTACAACTACCTGAAAGGAGGTGGGAGTTGATCTCTTCTTCTATGTGACAGGACAAGAGGTAACTCCCTCAAGTTTTGCCAGGGGAGATTTATGAAAGATTTCTTTACAGAGAGGGTTGTGAAGTATTGCAACAGGCTGCCCAGGAGGTTGGCTGAGTCTCCATCCCTGAAGTCTTTAAAAGACGTGTAGCTGTGGTGCTGAGGGACATGGTTTAGTGGTGACCTGTCAGTGCAGGGTGAACGGTTGGACTCCATGATCTTAAAGGTCTCTTCCAACCAAAATGATTCTGTGATTCTGTAAAGATGCAGCGAAGGCAAATGTTAAATGTTCACTTCCCATGGCTAATGCCTCAGTTTTTCTCAGGTAAAATGTATGCTCCCAGTTGCCTACTCTTGTGGCTCTACCTGGATACTCCGGACCATTTTCCTACAAACGGAACTGCACATCAGTCCCTGCCACTCATAAAAGCCTACTGGCTGTGATGCAAAACTCGTTGGAATTTGTTGTCCTGGATTTGCTTTTAGTTACGTTGTGCCACGACCCTGCCAGTACTGGTGGCTGTTGCAGGCATCCTGGACTGACCCCGCTCTGCTCTTTATAGCAGTAGTTGGTTTGCAAGTTCTGATGAGTCTTGTTCCTTATTATTACACTATTGCTACTTATTTCAGCAGCTCTGAACTGACCCCTGCTGAAGCTGGCAGGTTTAACTATTGGCTTTGCAAGGAATGTGCAGGTACACTTGAATAGTATGAACGTGCTCCGTATCAACTCTGCTACCTCAGCCTGCTTCCTTCCTCTCCCTGTTATGGAGTGGGGTGGTCTGACAGCTACTGGTTTTCCAAGAAATGTATGCTCGTCCTGAATTATTCCTGTGCTTCCTGTGTTGTGGTTTTGCAGGAGTTGTTTTGTTGTTGTTGTTGTTGTTTCTTTTAATCAAATTGAATAAAAGACGTTACTAAAATTCTGGGATGTGGACTAAGTGTGTGTGCATGTGCATACACAGAGAAAGCGTGGGGTGATGTGGCTTTCCTGAAACCACTACAGCCTGAAATCACTACAGCATGAAGATTTTAAAGGAAAAACCTTGTACTGAATACAGCTGCTGAACTTCTCTTTCTTCATGAAAGCACAAAGCAGTGTGTATTTGTCTAATATTTTTGTAGCAACATCCAACCACAGGTTGGTGAGGGAGGCAGTGACACTACAAACACATCTCCTGAGATGTACATGACTTGCTGTTAAATATGATCTTGCCTAGTTTTGAAAAGGCTAATTTTTCTACCAACTGTTCCCATGAAACAGATGGAATATGGAAATACAGAACTAAAAAAAAAATCAATCCAATTTGCTGAGTTAGTCTTACCCTATTTCCTTAACACTTGGTACTGGCTTACAGTGAGCAATCAGAAACTTTTGGTTCCCTACTCAACTGCTGTAAACGGTGATCTCCAATAATGTCTCCAAGAATGCTTTCTTCATGCCAACTTCTGGCATCTTTTGGCATTGAGGTAGCAGGTTTTGCTATAAAAACATGCCTGTCAACACTGAAGAGGGAGTCTAGACTTCAGCTGTAGACAGCTGGTAAAGAAGAAAAATACCTACAGATTAATGGGAAGCGGGGACAGCGTGGCAGCATCTCTTGACCGTATGAAGCCACTCTGGGCCTTTACGCAGGGAGGACCACAGCTTGCTACCTGTGCTGTGGTCAGCCCCAGGCACATACGCACCGCGTGGGTGCCTTTGGACACTGCACCTACTCCACAGTTCCTAATCTACTTTTGGGGGGGTCTTTCTCAGGTGTCCTCAACTTGTGCTCCTTCTGATTTTAGTAGCTCAGCCTGTACTTAGAATTCTGCCCCCTTAGGGAGAAACTCCAGCTAAAAAACATCCTCAGTCAGGAGGGACCAACTGCTAGTCGGTCTGCCCAGCCTTCTGTCCCACCCATTTTTTGTTCCACTTTCATGGAGTTAGGGAAAATGTGAAGGTCTTTTCTAAGATGTCCCTGAAGTAAGCAGGCTTGTATAGCAGACTGAGGAAAAGAAGACAAAGGGAGGTAGGGGTGCTGTGACATCATGTGGAAATCCTTTCTATATGTAATAAGAGACATCCTTCACCACAGGCTTGCCTCAAATTTGTGAGAGGTTGCACTGCAAGGGCAAGTTTAGCCCCGAGATCTCCTTCCCGGCACTCCCAACTATACACTAAGGCCAAAACAGTGCAAACTGGTTCCAAGGGCAGTGGTGGGGATCCAGTATTGGGAGCATACAGGTATCAGCACTGGATACAGGAGGGGAAAAGAGAAAGGAAAAGCAGTTTGTGAATTTGAAATAAGGGGAGATGGAAGTAAACTGAAATGCCAGAGGGAAGACCATAGCACAGGAGGTTGTGCAGGCTAAGGAGAGAGTATCAGAAGAAAGCAGAAGATATGTGAGAATTCAGATCAATGCTGAGACGAGCAGCCAGGAATATTTTTAGCAAGGAGCATGAGGAAGTCAAACACAGATGGCAAGGTCTAAAGAAGCAGGCAGACCTGAGAAGCTGTGAGGGCAGCATGGAGAAAAACCTAAAAATCCAGAAATGGGAAGAAGGTAAAAAGTGCGTGAACATATACCTAAAATAATAACACTTTTCAAATCCGAAGTAATAATTTAGTTTATCTTGAGGTTAGAAAGCCATACATAAACTAATCAAAGGCAACGTAAGAATATTTTTATTTAGTATTTTGGTAACACAATGATACATCTCAAAATGACCGTAAAAGTTAGCTCACTGAACAACTGCATACATTCTAAAGGGGTGCTACTAAATCTGAGCAACTTCACAGACTCTACGAGGCATTATTTGGCCAACAGCTATACAGTGTGTGACCCCCGACAGACGTGAGCAGTGTGAATGGACATTGCATTAGTAGCCAATGCACAGTTAAAGCTTTGAAAGAGTACAAAATTGCAAAAGCTGTTTTTATTAAAATACGAACCAGTGATCCTTGCACTAAGAATAAACATTGAATTGCAGGTTACATCCTTTTTTTTAATAACAATATTTACAAAAGTCCAAGGAAAATTATGTTGCTAGAATTTGATCTAATATAGATCTCCACCTGAAAATGCTTAGTATCTTATAAAGCTTTTCACAGATATAGGCTAAGTTCTGGGACGTCACAAACTTGGACATAATTCAGAAAAACTCCTGAGGTTGCTCCTTGTGTATGTTACAGAAACCTTTTTTAGCTCTAAGAAGATAGATGCCGTATGAAGTCGGAGTACTTTAAACAGCTACATTACTACTGTGTGGGGTTACGGAGCAGTACTTTTAGGCTTGATTTAGGTTTTTTAAATCAGTAGCAAAGCAACTACTTAAGAAGACCAGGGCTGTATCACTAAACCAGCTCTTCCTGCTGTCAGATGAATTCTGTCACTGCTGCCAACGTGGCTGACCTGGCGAGCTAGCAGAAGAGCCGGAGCTAATCTTCACTTGCTTAGGTCTCAGCAGAGCTACTTCACCACGCAGCACGGCAGCCTTCTTCTTCCAGATCTGCTAGTACCTTACTTAGGACTAGGCTGAACACAGCAAGCCATGCGAGGTGCTCTCATTTCTGATGGATTCTGTATGCAATTGAAGGCGATCTGCAGCTCCAAAGATGCGCCAAATGCTTTTCAAAATCAGGCATTTACATTGGGGTGTTTGCTTTTTAGAGAAATACATGCAGTGTGGTGTACGCAAACACTAGCCAGAGGGTTCAAGGCCATAAAGTTTCACGTGCGCGTTTTACTTTAAAAGAATAGGTTTGGCTTTGGTTTGGTTTTCTTTTAAATTTATGTCCTTTGCTTCACAAAAACCTTAAAAGTACTTTCTCTTCAGTTAACAGGTATGTTAATTAGCACATATAACGTTAGTTTTCCTTCTGTGACTTTGTTCCAAGCAAATCACACTAAAAGCACATTGCTGGTTGGGGGTACACCACTGAAGTCATCCTAACAGAATGACTAGTGAGCACGGATACGTTTGCTGTATGCTTTACCTGAGGTTTGCAGCACGTAAGTTTTCATGTAACCCCCTCAAATTCTCACTTCTAGGTACCCTGGCCCATATGGATTTTACTGGACTTACCTATATTCCTTCAGATGGGAATATTAAGCACACCTTCCTAAAAAAATTTCAAATTCAAATATCCATTTCATTCATGAATATGCTAATGAACAGATTAGCACGTGGTCTGTATCACCCTTGCAATTTGGTGACATATCAACTCTGATCTCTCAAAACTTAATGAAAAGTTACTGTATTATTCATTCTCATAAAATATGAATTTTATTTTCAAATGTTCAAGCACATTTATAAGCAAGTCTTTTTTTTTTAGTCATTTATGTAAACACTTTGGAACGCCAAAGGCAATGACTTTGTCATTTTACCAAAAAACCATCTGAACACTTAATACTGAAGCATTCATGAAGCATTCATCCCAGCAGTCACAACGCAGGAGCTGCCGCGTGCCTATGGCACTTTCCAGTAGCATGAATTTAGAGGCAGGGTGCAGTCTTCTGAGCCACTCTTTTTTTATGTATTTGTTTTGGTTTTTAGTATAAGAGATTTCACTTTGGGATGTGGAATCACTGAAGGCGATCAGCTGAAGAGTTAAGGCATTAACTTAGGAGTTAGGGCATGGAGACATGGGAAGGATTGTACAAACAGTTCCTGCAGATGCTCCAACCAGTCAGTAGATGAAAAGCACTTTACAATGGCAACTTCTGTGAATAAGCTAGAAAAGAAAAGCCTTACTTTGAAATTGCATATGATTTATCATTTAATATATTAAATTGTTCCCCTGGCTCTCCCAGAATCAAAAAGAGGACTGAATTATACCTTGTGCAGTTTTCCTTCCTGCTCTTGTAACTCGTAATATTGACTATTTTCCAAAAAGATCACCAGAACAAACTGTAACTTACTTAAGTCTAAAAAGAGAGAGAGGGATTATCTTCAGATACGAGGTTTGTTGCTTAGGCATTTGCTGACAGCTGATTTTCATTGGCTGCTTTCTCTGCCTGCAGTCTTTGGACAGCCTCATCGAGCAAATCCATACTATCTCTAAGCGTAACATTCAAGGTAAAGGGCTTAGGTTTAATGGTCAGCCCGTAGGTAAAGTCCATTTTAGGGTCCTCGTTTGGATTAGCAGTAAAATTGCACTGATGCACCAGTATGGAGGTAAAAAGAAACAGCTGCACCTTGGATAACTCCTCTCCAATACACCGACGCTTTCCCAATGAGAAAATCATCACGCTACTCGTAAGATCTTTATTGATGAATCCATTCTCATCCAGAAATCTTGTTGGATCAAAATCCTCTGGGTTGGACCATTTTGCTGGATCGTGGTTCACTGACCACTGATTAACAAAAATCACTGTGTCCTTGGGAATGAGGTAGCCCATTATGAAGGTGTTGGTTGTGGTGGCGTGTGGAATAGTGACAGGCACGAAGCTGCTGAACAGCATGGATTCATACAAGAAAGCCATGATGTAGGGCAAGTGAGGCTGATCTTCAGCACACGGCAGACGGTCTCTTCCAACAATCCTATCCACTTCTTCTTGCATTTTAGCCTGCACATTTGGATACCTGTCATTTAAAGTAACACGTGTGTACGTACATAACACTTCCAAAACATTTTCTTAACAATCCTTGCTGTAAACATTTTTCACAGAACTTCACCCCTACCCTAAATAATGCCCTTTGAGCAAGGTTTAAATATACTGCAGGAATGTGTAGCCCTTGGTGAAGAACTGAGAGAAAAATCCAAACTTCCCATGCAATGGTATTGTTTTAAGATTTGCTCAGTTTTCACTTTCATATTCCACGTAACTGATACTCAGCATAAATCACGACATTAAATTCAGATGTGCCGAAACTGAATGTTCTCATCCAATTTTGAAAATTAATTCTAACACTAAAATTACTTGTCTTCTAAATATTGGGCTTTCTGTGAGAATGAGATTTTGGTTCAGTACGTGACTTCAAGAAGTTAGCATGGAGTTTATCACTAGACATATTGCATACATATGAAAGGCTGCAGGTTTTTAAACTGAAAAAAAACCCCCAACCTGCTAATCATTTTCAGAATAGCTTTATGAACATCCCACTCTGTGTATACTTTTTCTAATTATAAAGAAAACGGATTTTTATAGTAATGTATTTTAAGATTACTGTCTTGAAGTCTGGGTATCATGGAAAACCACACAGTAAGTAAAGATCAAAATATTTATAAATTTTGCTTATTTTCTTTCACTTGTCTAAAAGCACACATTCCTCCAAGAAGCCTTTATTTAAGTATTCAGGTTTGGCTTCGGTGTCCTTGCCTTTCCCTCCTGCAGCAGATCTGCCCATCGAATGCTGGGCAAATGTAAGGAACGAGGAGAAACCCAACAGGTTATGTGAATCCATTGTACCCTTAGCTTGAAGCCTTAACTATCTGCCTGTTTTTCAAGGAGTGGCTGAGTAGGTAATGTTTGCATAAGCCTATAAATTACGCAGATGAAAGGAAAAGCCGTGACAGGCAAGAAAATCCGTGTTATGCCGCCTTCTGTTAACCCGCCTCCCCTGGCTGAGCCCTTCCCGCGGGAAGCGCTGGTGCGGGGGCAGCACGCACCCCCGCCTGACCCGCGGGTCTGCCCGTCCCCAAGTCACGCAACGGTGATAAAGGCCAACGCCGCTGGCAAATTAACATAATAGCGGGTTTGTAAACCGGTGCGCGAACTCGTTAAGCAGCTGTTATCCTGTTCCTATGATCTCCTTGATCTCGACCTGGAAAAATCTGTAACATTCAAGTTTTATTCGGTTGCCTTTTTGCCAGCCTCTCTTTATGCACCATCACCCGACCGCCAGAGTGGGTTGGGGGGTTTTTGGTTGGTTGGGTTGGTTGGTTTTTATTCTTTCTTATCTTTTTTTCTGGCAGGTTTCCTAGACTTTCCGTGTTGGCTGATCGGAAGCCGCTGAGGTACACCGGCCGCGTTCTGTCCGGCCGGTCCTGCAGTCCCTCGCCCCAA
>NW_010403327.1:22466-22783 GCF_000710305.1 Buceros rhinoceros silvestris
TGTGGTCCCTGGGGTGCCGCTCCCGCGGCTCTACCCGGACCGAGCTCGTTTGGGCCGTGTTTTACCCTCAAGGGAGCGCTCCCTGCGTCGATTCTGCCCTGCGGGGATCCCTCAAGGCTGGTGTCCTCACCGCGACACGCCGGGGTGACTCCCGTGTCCCTCCCCAAGGCAGGTTACCCGGACCGAGCTCGTTTGGGCCGTGTTTTACCCTCAAGGGAGCGCTCCCTGCGTCGATTCTGCCCTGCGGGGATCCCTCAAGGCTGGTGTCCTCACCGCGACACGCCGGGGTGACTCCCGTGTCCCTCCCCAAGGCAGGT
>NW_010403328.1:0-344 GCF_000710305.1 Buceros rhinoceros silvestris
CTGCGCAAGCCTGAGCCTGGGGAAGCGCTGCCGGCAACGCGGCGGGTGCGGGGACACCACAATTGCGTGTTGAGAGCCCCATCCAGTGGCAACGTGGCGCTTTTGCACCGAAGACCTGCGTTTCCAGAAAAAGCATCGTGTCGTCTTTACCGAGAAAACTCGAGGCTGAGAAAAAGCCGCACGGCGCGTCAGGCAGCGGGGGGTTACACCTCGCATTGCAGATAGAAGCCCACCAGCGGCCGCGAGTGATGATGAGCGAGGAAAGTGATCAGTGAGGAACGACTCGGACACACGCCTGTTTACACACACACCGCCCCCCCCCCAAAAAAAAAAAAAAAAAAAAA
>NW_010403328.1:433-17887 GCF_000710305.1 Buceros rhinoceros silvestris
AAAAAAAAAAAGAAATGCTGTATCACACTTGACCTACATTGTGGCCTGATCTGTATATAAATGGCAAAACATATATAAACACTACTGATGGGTAAGCCTGATGAAAATAGCTACCACTTTATGAAAACACTTATTACACAGGAACACTTCAGCATTTATTAATTCAGTCCCCATCCAAGTCCATTTCAGGCCTTACCACCTGACGAAATGCATCATAAATGTTTAAGCAACCCGATACATAGATGAATTCAAAATTTAAAATAATTACCAAGCAAATTTTGCACTTCACAATTAAGCTAATAGTGAATCCAGTTAAGAATGGGCGTGCAGCCTCTTCAGAAGGAATCCTTATTTCTACAGTGTTTGTTGGATTAAAAGTTGACACCTCTGGTAAATTATACCAATACTACTATTGTCACTGTTGTATTGTCATACTCCATTGCCTGCCACTGCCTTGCTCTCGTCATTTACAGGTGTCCTTCTCCTGCTCATGCTGCAGCAGTCAGGCAAAGAGTTGCTACTTCCATCTTTCATCTTGGTGAGACGTGAACATTTGAATCTCAAACATAGTTTTGAATGTATCAGCCTAACTGTTTATAATCATTAAATTCTCAAATAGCGCAGTATCTAGTAAGCACTGCAAGTTGAGTAGGAATGAGAAACACCTTCCCCTGATTCCAGCAAGCAGGCTTTGGAGAGCCCTCTTCCAGATTATTTTTGTCTCCAAATTTGTTTGCCTGTAGAAACCTCTTCTAAACAGAATTAGTTTCCAACTTTGGTTATTTTCCTTGTGCACGTTACACAAAATTATTTTTTATTGCACACGTGGCCTAATGCGCAGTGAGGTTTAATCTAAAGAGTTCAGAAACCTGTCCCTTTCAACAGCTAGTTGGAAGAAGAATTGTCATTGACGGTAATTTGATTGCATACTGCCAGACCAAATACTGCAGCTGGCACTGTGCTTTTCACAGTTATGTTGAGTAGCTCAATGTATTCCCAGTAGCAGAATGCTGTTGTACAATCACAGTAGAGAGAAACAGTGGTGTGCAGTAGGAACAAGCACCTGCAGCAGAGCGATGTAACAACACCTGGGAGTGTTGTTGGACCAACGTGCAGTGAAGAGCATTCCCAAGGTACGTCTAGCATCATGTTTTACTTGGTTGCATAGAGAGAACTCTGAGCCTGAAAACTGGGATCCGAGATGTGAGCTGTTCTCTGCTTGAAATTGTTTTGAGCATTGATATTTCTCTGGATGAATTAAGACTCGACAGAAGCCCTATGAAAATGAGCACAATAGCAAATTTCACCCAAGTTAGAATTCCACTAAAGGAAGGTAAAATCCAAGGCTGTGATTTGTGAGACAATTCTACAAGCAGCATTGAAATAAAATGCTTTTCTTTCAACTTGTCTCAAAAATCTAGTGTTCGAATAGAATAAAGAAGCTGCCGTGAAGTCAAGAGGCCAAGAGGGAGCTCCAAGTTGGTTTTGTCCTACTCACTTATTTCAGTCTGACTGGTATCCCAAAATCTCTGCACTTCACCCCAAAACCATTCAGGCATCTTATTCCTATGTAAGTATGCTGGCACGCTTTCACTATGCCGAACATCCTCCTACAAAGTTGGACCCCAAAGATCTCAAGGATGAAGCTCTACTTAGTGGTAAGTATTGGTTCGGATGTACTGTATGAGACAAGGGAGATAAGTTTCTTTCTGGCAAGTATTAGCCATTAGGACAGGAAGGAAGAAGTGGAGAGGCTTTTTGGAAGGGTGAAGATACGGTTCTGTTCCTATCAAAGGGAAGAAGGGAAAAGCTGGTTTATATCACAGAAGAAATGCATCAAAAACTTGTTTAGCCTCTCTTACACCTGATCCTTAAAATCGATCCTGAACAATCTGACAGTCACAAAACCTGGGCTTTCATGAGGTGGTCCTGAAGTCTCAGTATGGAGCTCCAGGGTCATTTGGAGAGAGTAATTGTCCCTGAATTATGTTTATACAGTGCTAGCATTCACAAATTCAGGTATGTAACCAGCCAGACAATGCAATCTGTCCTGTTTCCCCGGATTCTGACTGCAGTGATCGGAGAGCAAGTGCGGCCAAGGGCTTTCACTAGGGTCTGTCTCTGAGCCAGAACGTCCTCTCCTCTGTCACTGGCGACTGGGGAACCTGGATACAGTCAGCACCTGAAAGTGAAGTGCTGTGAAGTGCCCTGTCAAAAGGGTATGATTATGTCTTCCTGCAGTGACTGTGCTTGTCTTACGTGGATATTACAGCCTTCCAATAAAAGTCTACCTGCACTCCCACCTCAGAACAGGAATGGTGTGTGAGTTATGCTACACAGAGCACTACCAAATCTTTCAACTTCCCTTGCACACACCGTAGTGTTACTAGGAGGTAGAATTCAGCAGCTGCTTCACAGGAAAGAGAATTGAACAATAGCTCAGCACTGCATGATTTGCTTTTTAAGCCAACGTGTACTAGGACTGACAGAGCTATTTCAGAGTGCCAATTGAAAACTCTGGAAGAATGGTATTTCACTAGAAAATGTCAATTCCACAATTATATTATAAATGGCACATGAGAACAGAATGTTATTTTTAACTATAGTTACAAAAGTTAATTATCAAACCTGCCTGTAGAGATTTCTTAATGCTTTTGTTTTAATAAGTACGTTAAATTATCCTCAAATCCACTTGTTTTAATGATTCTGTTCCTGGAAAATGACAACTTCTTTATTTCTTTATTTCTTTCTTTATTTTATTTTTATTTGAAAATGAAAGAACATTTCATCAGAGCTCCTTTTCAGGCAAAAACTTTTATGTAGGTCTGCTACCTGTAACATTGCCTCTAATACATCATTCAAATCTACTAGAGATTTTTACATGGGAAGTTTCTTTTCCTTCCATAGTGTGGGACTTAGTTTATTAACACTTTCAAAGTGCAACAAATGTGTTCTGAATATCATGAAATAAAACTGATGCACTTCATATTAAGGGTATTTGCAGTTTTGCAATAAATAGGATGTAAATTCTAGTGTCTTATGGCTCTGGCAATATGATCAGTTTCTGCACTGAACTGGTTTTTTTCAAAGCAAAGAAAAATACACTTAATATTCAAGAGGAGTCAGCACCTTAAGCCTGCTCTGGTTCCTTGCTGGGAAGTCTCTGAAGGATCCAGACTACTTCTGGTGCTGTGCCCATGCTGCCCTTAAAAACCTTCCCTTTTTAGTGCTGCCTATGGTTAAAGGCTAATACAAGTGGTGTTCTCACAGAGAAAAGGAGATGTCTGCCAATGCTATAATCTCTTTTGCCTTCTAGAATCTCTGCTCCTTCTAGAGTATTTTTTTGAAAGTCTTAGATATCTGCCTGGTAACATTTTTGTCTTACCATGGAAAGACACGGACCAATTAACACCTTTCCTTGATGGGCAAGGAATGGCAGGAAAAAGAGTGAAATCTGCACCCAGGAAGATCTCGTGAAATGCAGGAGGCTCAAGTTGAGTGTGTGCTCTGCCTGTCCAGACCAACTCAGGTCCTTGAGCACGTGCTTACATCTTTCATGGGTATATCACCCAAGCCTTTGAAAAGTATAGCTGTTTTCTGAAAATTGCTCCCCAAAAGCTGCATGAAACAAAAAGAGTTGGTCCGAGGAAGCTGATTGGAGTAGTGGACACACATGATCTATTGGAAATGGGCAACTTAAATATATTTTTCACCTCCAAGGGGAGGAAGAATCCTGTAAGTTACATAAATCTAAATGGAGCAGTGCATTTGTGACAGTGTGAGCTTTAATATAGATACAACGCAGTTAAGCCATGGCAAAATAAGGAGCCCAAACCCATATGGGGATGAGAAAAGTTTAATTACATGGGCTGTGATAACTGTGGCTGTACCTTCCTGATGTCTGGCCTCTTCCGTTCAGAAAAAGCAGTGCTTTGACTCTGTCACTGTTTCTGCTGGCACGAACAGTGCTGATGTGCTGGAACAGATGGGAACTCAGGTGAGAGCTGTGATGGCACACAGTCACAGTCCAACACCTGCCTGATCCTGGCAGCTGAAGGACTAAGAAGCCACAGAGTGCCCTAACATGCAAGTACATAACAAAGCCTTGAGAAATCTCATCTGAGGCTATGACTTGGGTCACTGTCTCTCCAAAATCCTTCACAGTTCATACAGATAAAACTACATCCCGCTCCAAAGTCAATGTGTGATAGATGAATTCCACAGCATACATCAAGAGAAGTCTTGCTTCTTTAGTATTCCTTGTGGCACTGTTCCAGACCTTAGCTACAGCAGTATAGGTACTTGGAACAGTCTGATACTTCTAAATGCTAGTAAAGATTTCCCATATTTCTTACAAGCTGCACAAAAATGCATTGTCAGTGGCACTTTGACAAGACCAGAACGGCCGTTGCCAGTACCTGAAGGCTAGATTTAAAAAAGCTTTATGCCATGCACCTTCTAGTTTTTGTTAGATTAAATATGCTTTTTCCTTTCGATAATGAAGAAAATCACAGAAGAAAATTAATTTTACTGGCTGTACTTCATAGACTTGTACCTTTCTGGTTTGTTTCCTTTTCCTTTGTATCATGATAGAACCAGAATATTCACTTTTTGTGAACTGCCATTGGAAATCATTTGGAACTTAATATTTTCCTTTTCATAGCAAAAGGTTATTTTGATTGTGTCCTCACCAACTTTCTCATTAAAATGAATTACATGCAAAAAATTGAGTTAGTAAAGAAAAATCTCCAATTTCATAAAGAGTATTGTCATGACCAGCTGGCGTTATTTGGCGACAACAACAATAACAAAGTAAAATTTTTTCCATTCACCTTTGCTAATGAATTATTTGCCCTTCAGCTGCCAAACTTTGCTGCATGTGTTAGTTCAGCTGTTGTCAAATGTTCTACACTGGTATTTAAATATATTCTCTTGAGCAAATAAAGCTAATCTGACTGTTGGTCTGAGAAGATATGAGGCTGTCTTTCTGCCACAGTGTGGCTGTGACCTTGATAAAGGTCAAAATAAAAAGTGCAAGGTTTCAGCAATATCTGTCTCAGCTCTGTGAAGGCATTCGATCACAAAAACATTGCAGGCTGCATCTATTCTGCTTTTCCAGCTTCTTTCCGACTCCCTCTTTCCAGTCAGTCCGTGGCTGTGATCTGAAGACAGCATTGTTCTTTTCTGAACTGCCATCTGCTGATAAGACCACAAGGTTCATCTCAGTTATATCAGTCTATATACTATAGGCATAAAGAGTAGCTCAGTTTGCAGTTCTAGTCTTGCAGAAGTTAGAACTAGTAACAATTTTCGCTGTTAAAAGCAAGCAGCATTTTTTCCTTTTTTTCCTTTATTGAACTTCCCATCCCCTCTGCCACAGGAATCTCACAAATTCTTTTTGAATTGTGCTGTGCATGCACAATTTTTCACGGTTTGGTGGCCTTTCCTTACCTTCTTTTTTTGTAAGTCCTCATCAAATGACATCATGGTCTCCTTTTGACTTTGTGTGCTGTTCTTGACATGGTGATGAACAGAAAAGACTGGAGAGATGTGCTGGCCACGCTCCCTGGGGCAGGCTGTTTCCAGCAGGCTCCCCAGCATCTCTCTGGGTGCTGGAGTGCCTTCTTGGTTACCACGTGCAACTGGAAGGCCTATCTTCTTCTTCAGCTCCTGACCCTGGTAAAATGATCTCTCCTCCTGCCCTGTGCAGCTTCTAAAGAAATCGGTTACGCGACTCTTGAATAGTCTGGAGAATGTGCTGAGGAATCAGAATACTTAAGGCATCCCAGCGGCTGGTTTATCAATGTCTTGGACAGCAGCTATCTTGTTTCTACCAGTTACACTGAAATGTCTGTTATCGCAAGCCAGGCTAAGGCAAAATGTCAGCAACACGGTCTATATACAACATCCAAAACTGACAAGAGTTACAAGTGTTTATAAAAGATGATGTTGCATAATCTACTTTCACTGAGAATTAAAATAGTTGGAAACATCCCGCTCCTTTTTAGGCAACTTATTTGTTAGTGACACAAGGGACTGTATCTTTTGGCACCTATTATAGAATGCCTCTCCATGGTGGAGCTTTTACAGATGGATTTAATTTTTTGCCTTGACATGCATTTATTTTTCCCATGGAGGAAATAAAATTACCACACTTCTTAATTAAAAAAAAAAAAAGAAAAAAAGGGATTGCAGTTTTGCTTTGGTAATATCAGTACGTGTCATGAGAACTTCCCTGATCTCTGTTAGCCAGCCAATATATTTAAACAGAATTTATTAAAAATATTAACAAATAGAAGCTCAGACAAGTTTACAGGCTCTGGACGTCGGTTGAAGAAACTAATTACTTCACTAACCCCCTCACTTTTAAGCTTAGAATAATAATCTGTAATGTGCAAACACTCACCTACACAAAGGTGAGGACTCCCAACCTCGAGGAGTTTCAATCGGTAGCGTCCCGACCCCAGGGGAGTTTACAGGCTCTGGACGTCGGTTGAAGAAACTAATTACTTCACTAACCCCCTCACTTTTAAGCTTAGAATAATAATCTGTAATGTGCAAACACTCACCTACACAAAGGTGAGGACTCCCAACCTCGAGGAGTTTCCATCGGTAGCGTCCCGACCTCAGGGGAGAGGCCCCCAGCTGCCCAACTCCCCTGTCCCCGTCCCCTCCCCGCCAGCTGCAGACCCGCTGCTCCACGGGTCTGCCGGGACTGCTCTGACTCGCTCCCGGCTGGACTCTACTTACACCCTTAACTGACCCTGAACTGTGGGCATATGTGGTCATATTAACTCCCTTTGGATCCAGACCGACTTTCCAGGTGTGTACGTGCACTGGTGGCCTTGGCCAGAGCTAGTGAGAAGCTAGCAAGAGGTTTCTAGCAGTTTCTCTGAAATCCACCCAGCAACTGCTGCAGTTTAGTGACTGGAGGTTTCTCAGGCCAAGGGGCAGGTGGACCTGCCGCACCCTGTTGGAATGCCTCCTCTGTTCCACTCTCTGTTACAGTGAGAGAGAAAAACTCTCTCTCCCTCTCCTTCTTTGGTGGGCATTTTCCTGTGTGAAGAGTCTCAGGGCCTGGTATGGCATCTTGTAGTTCACAAAACCCAGTACAAACATATAAATGGGAGACCTCATTACTGGTTTTGAGTGCAGGGAGACGCCTTGGTAATTAGCCTCTTCAAGGAGCTTCGGACTGGCTAGCAGTTCTCCTTCAAGCCCACTGGAAATAACTCTGCAAACATTTATGTAGATAGATTTTCAGGGGTTAACTGGACACACAGTTATACTGAGACTATAATAATTATGACAGTCCAGAAATCTTCATGCTCCAATAAAATGGAGTACATTTGGGGGGTATGGTAAGTCAAATAAGCAAGTAACAGTTTGTGAAGCTGACTGAGGTAAAAGCGAGTTGATTACAAGGAAAATGGACCAGCATGAACTCTTTTATTTTAAAAGATCAGGCACGTGGTAGGTGCTAGGCACTGTAAGCTTCTGCTTTAAAAGAGAAGTACGGCAGTCTTTGTGCCTTGAGATACCTGGGTGATAAATACCCACTACATGCCAAATCCTCCTGTAAAACACACTGAATAGGTATGTGGAGATGGCAGAGAACGAAACAGGCAAACTGAGGAATGGAAGAGGGTTGTGTTTCCCTACGTGTGTATTAAACTTAGCCTGGCTGCACTGCAGAGAAATCACGGCGTGTTGTGTGAAATAGGGCTGCAAAGGACGCGACTGGCATTCTCAGCAGGCCCCATGTACACCGTTATACTCTGCTGGGGGTTTTGTGGTTGTGAATGTGGATAGCACTACAATTACCTTACTAGCATCGATTCAATTAATTCAGCTTTTTTTATTTACTTGCAACAAAGACCTTGTCCTCTCTGCTGCATCTGTTACGAGAGTGCTTGCAAATGTCAGACAATCCATGTTTCTGCCCATCCTAGTGGCAATAGTTTGTCCAGGAAATGAATTCAGCCTTAGTCATTGAACAGCATTTGTCGGTATGGTCTAGCAAACATGAAAAAAATAACACAGAAGCTTATTCAGATTGTTTGTGGTCTCTTGCTTTCTCTCTAGCAATGTCTCTAACACTTGGGTTTTGCCTTTATTTCCTACTGATTGACTCCAGAGTTTTTCAATAGATAATTATTTTTTCCTCTCCTCAACCCTCTTTTCAATAAAATAGTTCTTGTGAAGAGGAATAGACTGATAAACTGTTGTTAGACCCAACCATTAGAAGGAACATGCACGTATTTAGGTTTCATGTGTAGTTGTAACTTGGATGGATATTAAGGTGTGCTGGTCCCCCAGCCACAAGCTCTTAAAAATCAAGGGACAGCAAAGAAAAGGCAAGAATTAAGTAACTTTTATCAGAGGGGAATGGCAAGTTATGAGACAAGGAAAGCACAAGTGTATCCAATGAGTCTGGGAAAGGGGAGCCTCAGTTATGGGAGCTACAAGAAGATTGGGTGGGGTGATACTGATGCAGAGAGTGAGGAAATAAAACGAGAAGATGGGCCACTATTCAGACGTTAGCGGTTTGATGTGAGAAATGGGTGACAGTTAAAGAGACTTACTTCTGTCAGACACATTCTGATTCATGATCATGAACGGAACTTGGGCAGTGCCATCACTCCCCAGAGGGGGCTCGGAGCACGCGCATGCTGTGAGACTGCAGCCTCCAGCACACACACGGAGGTTCTCTGCAGCACTGTGAAGGAGGAAACTCACATCGTCGTGAAGGATAGAACAAAGACTGTGAATCACTTGTGTCCTACAGTAACCTTGTAAGATTTTTCTCTTTGTGTTTTTAAAGACTTCATTGTTACTTTAGAGCATTTTCTGTCCTATGTGTATAATTTATCTAAAAGCACTATAAGGAAAAGAGACTTCATTAGAAAAAGAATGATATTCTTGTCAAAGAGGAAAATGTGGTGGGGATTTTTTTTTTTTTCACTGTAATCAAGTCTGCTATATTAAATCACATGGAGGGGAAGAGGAAAAGAAAAAAAAAAGACTGTGAAACTGAGTATAAAGATTGTATTCTTAAAAATAAATCTAAAATTCAAGTAAGAAACACTTCAATACACTATATTCCATCTTATCAATTGATGCCTGTTTTGGGAAAATAACCCAAAAGAAAGCATGTTTCTAGCCTGAGTTTATGTGCTGTGTTCCCAGTGATTATTTTTCAGGGCATGAAGCTCTCGTGTTTATTATGCACCCTCAAGCCGAGGCATACACACCATATCTCTGCTGGTTCACCAGCCCGGAGAGATGTTCTGCGAACACAACTATGTTGTCAGGCTGAAATTAAATGGCAACATTTAAAAGTAAGTCTTGATGCAGTATCAGTAGAAACTGTGATAAAGACATTGGGTGAAAGGAAAGTTGTCACATTCCTGTCATTAAATGTATATACAAACTTGTTTAAAACCTTCAGTTGCACGTAGCTTGTTACTTAGTGTGAGTCAGCAAAGATTTATCGTTAACTGTGTGGATTCAAGGCAGGTGCTTTACACATGCAAACAGGTATCTCGGGTCTCAGAGGTATTCTATAACACATGCTGCTATCTGGGATACGGATACAACTTCATCGGTGAAGGAGTTATTTTAACCTGTAAAAAAGATGGATTTTGCAGCAGTACTCTTGAATGGTCACAGATAAGCAGGATAGGCTGGAGCTTAGCAACCCCAACCCAGCCCCCTCAAAACAGGCACCGAACTGTGTCTACGGTGCAGTTACATACCTGGTACCGTCTACAGGGTAATTCAGAGTAGACTTTTCTCAATATAAATATAAAATGATACATTACAAGAATAAAGACTTTTGGCCAAAAAATACACTGATCTTTACCTAAGAGTGTTTTGTACTTCTTCAGATGACAAAAAAATTAATAGAGTACAGTGAATCTATTCTTCCATGACTCCTTTGCTTTTCCCACAGCTGTTGAAACATTGTGTTTTGGTTTGCTCTTAAAGACAACAACATTAAAAGTATTTTCTCAAAATGACCTTTCCCTTCAACTTAGTTTACAGAGTATCAGTTAAAACTCAGTGTACATTTTGGTTTCTTGGAAGTGAAATGGTTTGGTTAATCTAAACTAATTTTATTTTGGCTTTTTAAAAGCTGTGGGTGGGTTCTTCATACAACTTCAAAATTGGGGGGGGTGGGGGCTAGAAATTACTAGAGCAAAAATGTGAAAAACTTAAAATCCTTTGCATAGCAAAACTTGTAGTACCTTCCTAACTCTGCTTTTCATATAACGCAGGTCCCTGTGATTTTTAAAAGGGAAACTCCTTGTGCCAGTAAAAAACCAGCCAAACTTCCTAAAAATTACAAATATCCTAACTATTGGAGCAGAAGGTTACTCAGCTTTACAGGCTGCAGGAGCACACAAGTTGGTATTCTGAAGACACCAGGGAGGAACGCAAGATGCAGCAGTGGGGGCCACCTGCCTTTGAAGTCTGGGAAGGTTTTAAATCATAGACAATGTTCTCAAACATGTCGTGTCTTCTAAGTAGAAATATATGTGTTTTTGAAGAGCCAGGGTTTGCGATATTTGTCAACAAAATACACTTTTTCATGTAATGAATGTCAGGTAGATCCAACGAAAACTTCTCCCCCACCACTCTTTGCTGCCATAAGGAGAGGAATGCAATTTTAATTTGGTTTCCTTTGTAACTGTATAAATTGCATTTATGTGAAATAACTTTTCCTTGTGATTAACTAAGGAGCAGATTAGCACATTTCAGGGATTGGCTGTCTACCATATGTTGAGAGCACCACCCAGTGGTAAAACAGAATTTACACAGAATCTTAATGCAAAAGAATGGACTTTTTATACAATAATTTACAGATTGAGTAAAGCTGTGTGAAACTATTTGCTACACTCAAAACAGATTTAGTTGTCAATCAATCTGATTTTCAAGCAAAAAAAAGAAGAAAAACCCTATCAAAAAAGGAGTACAGAAGCAGATTTGCCTTCAAAACCAGTTTACAAGACTTGTACATCGCCTCCCTTGAAGAATTCGCTACGTGTCTGTCTGTATGAGCTGCCTGATAAGCTTTAGTGTTCTGGTAATATAATCACCTCTCTGTGTGCATTTTGCTGTAATTTGCTAAGTGTATGTTACCATTTTTAAGAAAAAGAGCACCTAGCCTGTTCCCAGAGAAGAGTGTAATATTTAAAAAATAAAAGACAAAAATGAAAAAAAAAAAAAAAGAGTGCATCCCAACCAGGAAGGTGAGAGAGGTACAGTGTGAAGAGAATAATACATTAAAGACCACCTAAAGAATAGGTGGTCCAACATATACTGATGAAGCAATAAGGATATCAGCTGCAGCTTACGGTCGTATTTGTTTGGGCTGGTTTTGTATCTACTAGTCTCCCATCAAATAAATGTGTCTTTAAGAAAGGAATAGGAAGGAAATAAAGATATTTCAAATGATATCTCATAAATAAATGAATACAATGAAAGGAAATGCATTTTCATGTATTGGGAATTATTTAGGGTTGGAAGCCTAAATCAATGTGTGGGTGCTCTATGTAGAGACCAAGCCTGAAATGTAAGACGGGGAATCCATGTGTGTTTGTTCAGTGTTAAAATTCACTTGATTTAGGGACAGATTGTATGTTGGCTTTGAAATGGCTCAGTGAGCATTTGGTGGCCAAATGTTGAAAGACACCTTGTGCAGACTTTACTTAGCATCTTAATGTTAAATAGACTTCATGTTCAGCTGGCCTCTGGACTTGCAAACAGAAATTTGAGCAGAAGTGAGACGAAAGAATGTGATCACCCCCTGAATCAAGTGTGAGATTCTCCTCTGCCTTAACATGGCTTCCTGCTGGTAGTCTTCTTCTGTTGGTTCTTCTTAAATGGAGCAAGCACACTCCAGTGTAGCCCTGTCCCACCTGTGACCACAGGTGCTGTGGTGGTGCTCAATTCCTCAAGCTCAGCTGTCACTAAGGAGATCTGAATTTCCACGGCAATCCTTATGAAACTCTTTTATTTTAGTTTTTTTTCCCCCCATGGTTCAGGACTGAAGCTCGGAGGCTTCCAAATTAGTTATTTCTCAGGCTTCCTGCTCTCTATCCATTCATTAAAGCTCAAAGAGAGTTTGAGTCATGAAAGCCCTAGAAACTTTGGCACTTGGAGCTATTGGCTCAGTGTTGCTGAAAGATACATTTTATGCTTGTTAAACAAAGGTCTTTGAACATCCCCTTTCACAGGAGTTACAAAATTTCTGCAATTTGTCCCCAAACAAACAAACAAACAAAACGCTGTGGAAGGAGTTTGATGCTGAATACATACCTTTCTCCTTACAATTAATTAGGAGGAGGGAAACAGTATGTCATTACCCCAGAGAAAACCTTATGGCCATCTGCTTCAGAGCTATAGCAAGCAAGCAAGCTGTGAAGATATCTAGCTCTATCTCTTCTGACAGAAACCATTAGCCAAAATTCAGTTCTTGTGCAGTTTCCATCAGGCAGAAACATTGATGAGGGGCCTTTTTGATACAATCCTCCTACCTGTTACAGGGAACATAGATATGACCACTTTTCACTACCCCACTGTAGAAGCTTGAAAGAAAGAAGGAAGAAGCAGCAAAATCATAATTTGCTTTTTCCCCAGTCCAAGCTACTCTCCGTTTTAATAAATATATTTTTTTATAGTGTTCTTTCTCAGGTCGAGTGTGCTTTTCTGGCCATCATCTTGTTTTTCTCACTGCTGTTTCCGGTTCTGTTCCCAGCTGGAAGATGCCTAACTGCAACAAAGTCAAAGACCTGCCCTGGCCGTTTCTAAGAGGCTCCTGGGAAATCCCTTAAATTGCATGGACAAAAAATAGCTTCAAGAAGTCCAATTAAATGGTGACTTTCTGTTGATATTTTCATCATCAAAGGAACAACAAACAGTGTTTTTATCTATTCCTTTATTTAGGTAGAAGTAACCAAAACCAGAAAGAAGTGACCAACAAATTCAGCCAAATAGTAAAGTTTGTGGTTTAGCCTTCTAGCCTGTCAACTGCAGGACACAGTCTTGACAGAGGATAAAAAAAGACTGTACTGCTCCCCTAACAAAAAGCTTGCCATGGAATTTTTGTGTACATCATGATTTGAGGTGTCATTGAAGATTAAACCTCCTAAATCTATTAAGGTAGTAAATTAACTTTCATTTTATCTCCAAAGATGAAAGAGTGAATTCCCTTTCAAAATGAATAAGGCTAGAGAAAGAGGTAAATCACTACTGATATTTTCTGACTTGAATGTGGTGGTGGTGGGGGGGGGGTTCAATTAATAAGTCTTTCTTTAAAAACCAAAGAGCTAAATTTTAGTATTTAGAGATGAGCACAAGCACTGAAGAAACCAGAGCAAGTCCAAACTTGCTTTGCTGTCAATGAAGCTGTAGTGATTAATCTCATATTCTCAGAATTCTGTTATCAAACTACAATTTGACTGCCTCCTCCGTTTTTTTTTGTACAGAGTTATCAGGTCTGTCTTCATGACAGATGACTACTGTGCCAGACCTTTGATCAAACCTTCTTTATCCAAAGCACGCCAAGAAAATCAGAGGAAAGAGGTAACGTTTCTGTGGAAACTGCTACATGGAAACAACCGTTTGCCACTTTATCAAGTGGCCTTTGTCCCTCTAAGTCAAGCCATTTCAGAAGAAAACAGAAGAAAGCTGTCAGATAGTGCAGCAACATGAATTTGAAAATTAATTACTTTGCGTCAGAGGCTGTTCTCAACCAAATTGCAACGAGACAGGCCCAAGTCCCTGCATGTCAGAACTGCGTTGCCTGTTCGGATACTGTAACTGACTCAGTAAGTCTGACCACACAGGGCTTGTCATCACTTCCAGAGAGACCTTAGTGAATGCACCTGAGTGATGCTCCCCTCCCAAAATGTGATGAAGGGCAACGCACTCACCGGCAGCGCTCCCTGCTGAGTGCTGCATCAGACTGCAGGCAACGCCGCAAAGAGTTCACAGGGCTGAAGAAACACAATTCAAAAAGACATCCTCTGTCCTCTACAGGAGAAGAGGGATGCTTAGATGAAAGCATTGCATAGGGTACAAGATCCAACTAGATGGAATGTCTTACTAGGAAATTTGCTTAGAGTAGACCTAGATAAAGTTAATATAGTTTATTTGGTGATACAACACTGAATCCCTACAGGCTGTGAAGCAAGATGGGAAGCTCTCATGTCTGTAAAGCGATACCAAAGTCTGGCTACCATTCCAAACACTAAAAATATCATGTAAAAATTTAGAAAAAACCAGCGGCTGAGGTTTAATTTTGGTCAGGACTAGACTCTTATTTTTATTTGTAAGATACAGGGAGCAGAAACGTGAGAGGAGTCGCACTATACCACAGAGAGTTTAAGGAGGCATCCCGCTGTGGCAGAGTTCTACGTTCTCATAGACAAAAGTGGGTGATGCTGCGCTGTGCTTCCTTGAGTTGAGCCGAGTCAGGAATAAGCTAACTCTGACTGCTACTGCAGAGAGAGAGAGAGCACTTTTTCCATCCTTATTTCTCAGCTATGTTTGGGGGAGTTACTGCCACACTAGGTTTCCTGTGGAACAATCCTACTGTTCTTTCCTGGGTATAAGGAAAGTGACTTCTTGCTAGCCCTGTCTGGAGGCTTTGTATTTTCCCTCGTTCTTTTTTTTTTTTTTCTTCTTTCTTCTTTCCAAAACAAGCTCTTTAGGGATTTCCAATTTGGTGAGGATGTACCTATCCAGATTGAAAGAATTCTTATATACCTTCTGATCTGGCAGATCTCAAAATCCTTTCCACAGCACAGAAAACGCTTTAATGCTTTAATTACATCCAAGTTTATTACTGGTTTAGTTTTCCATCCATTATTACCTTGCTGCAGTGCAAAACATCGAGGAACATACAGTCCTTCCTCCAAGGTATCTAACATGGACAGGTATGTGACAGACTGGGCACCCAACATAAATCTTCCAGCAAGTGGTACAAGCAGTCTTTCTCCATGGATTTGGTAACGCTGAGCAGTATAATTCTTTTTCTGGAAAAAAAGGTGAAGGATCTTGCTGTTGATAAAAGACAGATCGTTATGGATCATCTGCTGCATTGATGTTGACCAAATGGGAACTTCAGAGATTCCAACAGACACTGTTCCTGTGATTCTCCCATGCTGCCATCACGTGTACATCTCTGTTCTCCAGTGTCTTACAGATTGAATACTCAGGTTTCTGAGCTCCGTGTTTGTATATTTAAAGTGGAATCAAACTGAAAGTTCCTTTAACTGTGTAATACACTCATGAAATTATAATAGTGTTACAGATATAACTAGATGCATAATAGTGGCACAGTATACAACAAGGCATGGTCTATTTCCTTCGCAGCATGTAGAAGAATCTTGCATGCGAAACTTGTAAACCTCCACCATCTCAAGCCATCTAATTTACTTGCATTTTGCTCTGGCTACAACATAGCTGCTTACGTCCTACACAATGTATGGAGGATAGTTATTTTTGATCAGTCAAGCTTGGAGTTGATGCAGTATCCTTCATTTTTCCAAACAAATGGGATAACTTAAATGCAAATAAGAGAGTGAACTAGACGGCTGGGCCTACGAGCATCATTAAAGCATCCTATGGCTTTGATATTTGTGTACTGGCGCGTTTTGTACGTATGCTGATGTAAGGTTTTGGTCTGATAAACTTTCAAAAAAGCAATAGAATTTTTCCATTTTTTCTTTTGAGGTTCACAGGCTACTAAAAGCATGTTGCTTTGATAGTATTCTGCTAGCACTTTCAAATATGTTTTTGATTTTTAGTGGTATAGATTTTATCATAGGGGTTTCAGGCATCTAGAAATAGCTGGGCATTAATATTTGTGTTCAAATGTCCAGCGCATCTTTTCTAATTTTGATTGTTTATCTTAATAAGGATGTTGTAATACCTGGTGGCTTTAAGGAGAGCAATAAGGAGCATGACGGTGCAAGAAAATCATAGGACTCTTTTAATAAAATGTTCATCAAAAATCCCCCAGGAAAGCAGAAAGCTTTTTGCAGTAGGGTAAAGAAGCATACAAACGTCCCTTGAAAGACAACGGCCAATTTTTCTTTCTTTTTTTTTTTTTTTTTTTTTTTTTCTCTTTTTGAAGAGCACAAGTAGAAGGAAAAGAAAGGTTTGTCTTCTTGGTTTTTACAGAACTCGACAAAAACGATGAAGGGGAAAATATATATGCGTGTCCAGATATAGATGCATTTTATAAAACAAAGAGATAAGATTTTTTCTGAATTGCTGAGGTGAAAAAAATTCAAAGCTCCTTGGAGTCTGCTCATGCAGCCCAACGGGCTGACAGACTGCACGGTAGGACACCCTCATTTAGCACCCCGAGCTAGCAGTAGATTATCAAACACAGTGATGAAGGGTGAGATTTTTCATCTCTTAAAATGACAGTGTTATGTATTCACCCCTGCACCCAGTTCAGAAGGGATATAATGCTGTGACAGTCCTGCATATGTAAATAGAGTGTTCAGCAAGAATTGTAGGAATGGTTGTTTTTCGCCTGCAAGTGCCCTGGCTCTGCTCCCAGCATCTGGCAATATGGTGGCTGTCACATCTGCACTTATCTCAGTTTCATGACCTCTTTAGACAGAGAAATGCTTTGTCAGATACCACTTTTCTTTGGAAAATATTTCTAGGGAAAATCAGATGCAGACAAGTACAATGTCAGCCTGGTGAGAGGGGGGAAAAAAAAAAAAAGAAGACGAAAGCATGCATTACTTCAAAAGTACATTGTCAACACACTATCCAGTAAGTCGAGTATGTTGACAGAGAGAAAATCCCTTTTAGTTTCTTAGACAGACAACTGAACAATTATTTTTCAAGAACTGACAAACTACCGAACTGCATAATATTCTGTGAGAAGAAACCCCACCATTTAACATGAGGATAAAGCATGAAAAAGTGGCTGTAAATGAACAGAATCTGACAGACTATGGGAGAATAAACACCAAAGTAAAAAGGAAAATTTCTGGATCATAACTCACAGAATCACAGAAATGTTTTGGTTGGAAGAAACCTTTAAGATCATCAAGTTCTTTAAGATATAAGAGCTAAACTTTATGCTGAAGCCATATATCAAACATTCGAGACATCCAGTTTAATTCAGGATATTGTATATTTTGGGTCCTGACTGGAAGCCAGATTCTGTTGAGTCTTCTGAAAGATTTTTTTAGTGGCAGTAATTAGCTTAAAAATGAAAGCATTGTCTTGTATCTGAATTTATTGACTTCTGAGTCTGAATGCTGAAATCCACAACATCACACTGTAGAGCAGATGGCCAGTAGAACAAAAAGCCTTTGGCTTTTGGCGTTACAGACTATATCTATAGAAGCAGTTATTAGCTAATGACTTGTATTGCAAAACAGTGTCTTACAGAGTGTCCCGGTTTGGGCTAGACTT
>NW_010403329.1:0-1390 GCF_000710305.1 Buceros rhinoceros silvestris
CGGGCTGAGCCGTCCTCCGGGCCGAGCCGTCCTCCGGGCCCTGCCGCAGGGCCCGGCGCTTGGACCAGCTGCAGGGTCACGCCGGCGTTCGAGTATTTACCGGCCTGCGCTGTCCCGTCGACTGAATTGAAACAAAACGGGGGGAAAGGGGCTCTGTGGTATTAGAGAATCGCCGGGGGGCGGCATTATGCAATACGGTAAAGTTAAGTGATGTTTGATAGCCCCAGTGTGGAGATGGAAGAGCAGAGATCTCGATCTTTGCCAGAGCAGAGCTAGCAGGCCTTCCTTAGCTGTAGGACTTGCTGCTTGGCTGATGTAATGGTGTGTGATTTATTTCCCACGCTTCTGGGGGTGATTTGGGTTTTTGACCCCCTTGCTAAACTAAATGTAGTAAGCTGAGTTTGTGCTGCTTGGAGGAGGAGTTACAAATAAAAAAAAAAGTTAAAATGAGTAGTCATTGTGTTGTGATAAACATAGCGCTTTTCCCCTATTGCATCCGTGTAAATACATCGTTTTCTCTCAGAAGAAACTAAAACAATGATGATTTTGTAATATACACTCACTTAGAAACTGCTTCCCTCCTTAACTATTTTATTCATTCTTAATAAGAAATGCAAAATGCAGCATTCTTGCACTTCCTTTAGATCAGATAATCTACTTCAGCATTTCTACAGGGAACTTTAAATGTCTACATCCCGTTCTCCCTCCCTCATAGAGTATGACAACTGGTTAGTCGAATAATGGTATGAGGCAGAACAACTTAAGGCAAAATTTGAGCTCCTTGCATTCTGAAGTCTGTATTATTTTGGGGATTATTAGAAACTTACAGAAACATTTAACTTTTATATCTTTTGAGGATGTATTTTCATAGCTTTTCTTGTGATTACAGTCGGAGATCATATCCGGGTCAGATCAGAGGCCTGGGCATTGTAGACTGACTCTTTCAGCATCAGACTCCTGGAGTTGTATGATAATATCAGACTTAGCTTTTACTGGGGAAAAACAAACAAACAAAAAAAAAAATACAAGAGGTGTGTTTATGAAAGTAAGTATACTTGCAACCTTGCAAGTTGCCAAAAGACATTTTGAAAATGTAAATATTGCGAGTCAACGGCAGTACCTGCCCGAGGCCAGGTCTGTGTTACAAGTGACTCTCTGGCAGATGAAATAGCCTCCTCCGTCACTGCGCTGTCAGCTGGAAGAATTAGCAAACTTGGGCAAGACCCTCAGGGACAGCGGAGGGGAAGGGCTTCCCATGCAGATATGTACCTAGACAGTAGGTAACCCACATCTGATCCCTGCTGTCACCACTAGAGTTTGCAGGAGCAGGCAGAAGGAGCATGCCTTTATATTTATTTTCACTGTGTAACTGGAATCAGAGGAGAAAGAG
>NW_010403329.1:1498-3939 GCF_000710305.1 Buceros rhinoceros silvestris
GGGTTTTTTTTCCTTACACTCATAATGTTGCACAGTCTGTGATTAACCTCTTACGAAGTTCAGCAGATCTGTAGTGAATTCTTCGTGTCTTAATCGCGCAGTGCGCAGCTGAGGAAAACCTCAGGCCTGAACCCCTGCATCACAGCACTCATTTCCTTACATGCTGTTCCCTCTCACATCTGGTTCTGCTGGAAACACTCTGGTGTCTTGACTGTCTCCCTTGGGAGCCTGGTCCCCTGCCTGGTTGCTCTTACGCTTAAAGACATCTTCCCTGCTGTCCAGGCTGACTGGTTTTATTTTTAGCTTTCGAACATCGTATGCTGTCACCCCGCACACTGGTGTATTTCACTGTTTTTCTATAATTCAAACCCTTCCCCTTCCTGCTGGGATTCCCTCTGAACCATTTAGTGATTGTTGGCTTCACCTCGCCCAGCCTAACCCCTTTCCCCCTCAGCCTCTGCTTACACACAATCCTCCTCTTTCTATTCCAGCCCAGGTAGCCTTTTTTGAACCCTTTTCCCCATCAATGCTTATGATCCAAGACCAACCCTATCTCCTAACTGTTTCTCAGCTTTATTTCTAGTTCGTAAGTGTAGAGTTTGCTCCATGCCAGAGGTTTTTACGAAGTAAAATAGGAGGCAAGATAACTGCACGCAGAAAAGCCTCTGACAGGCGAAGTTTCTCTGAGATTATTATGTTCCTTTATTCGAGCTAAAAGTCAAAGAAAATGGGAATTGAGAGGGGTTTTTTTTAATTATTTTAGTGAGAAGTTCCCCTCGTTGGTTGGTGTTATTTTCATTATCTTAACAAAGAGTATACTCGGTTTGCAGTGGCTCACGTCCAGTTTGAGGCTCCATCAGCTAAAGAAACCTGCAAACGTTACCCTTACCTCCGGACCGAGATGGTGGCTCAGCGACACAAGAGCTTTCGTGGGATGTGTTTTATACTTGGGTTAGTTCCCTGGTTTGGTTGGTGGCCCTGCCTCACAAGCAGTTGTGTCAGCCCACAGGACGGCCAGGGACAGCAGCTGGAGGCCCTGAAACCAGCAGCGACTGCCCAAGTCAGTCTATCTTTGAGCTGTGCCCTGAGTTACAGAGGAGCCAGTGGGATCTTTTGTGGGACCTGGACTGAAGTCCCTAATGAGCAAAAGCTGTTAGGGGAAGACGGCTGCTCGGCAAATGAATTTGTGGCTGTCCACATCACAGAAGCCACTATCATAATTAGCTCTCCCACTGAATGTCTCAACAAGAATTAATGGGCCTGGTATGGTGAAATCCTGGTCCCTCTGAAGGCAATGGCAAAATTCTCACTGACTTCAAAAGGGCCACGGTTTCATACTCAAGTCCTCTCTTGCCCCCAGAAGGAAAGTCTGCAGCGCAGTAGCTCAGGAAATGGGACATGACGTGATTACTTTACCAATGATGCCTATGAAACAGGACACCCAGACTGGCGGCGTCATCACCTTGCCACATTGCCTAGGTCAGACGGTTTGTAAAGAAAAATGCTTTATCCAACTCTTCCCCAAAACAAGGTCAGCTCTAGTAAATGTGATAGAGAGGCCTGATGAGGTTTATCCTGTTCGGAGAGTGCAGGGGGTTCGCCATGGTGTTCCTCCTGCAGGGAACGGAGTACCAGACCATCTCTTCCTTCCTAAAGCAGACGTGCTTTTCCCCTCGCTTTTGCTCCCATTCCGTACGAACTGCCCCTTTTCCCCAGGACACAGGGAGCTTACAAGCACATTTCCTTGGACTGATAATTGTGTCTGTAGTTCGGAAATTTTCTCTAGGCCACGAGACCTTACTTGGTTTTGCAGTCACTGTCTGCAGGGTTCCTGACAGTCTGTCAAACCACAGCAAAAAACAGCACTCTCGCTACTTCTGTGGCAATTTTCCCATCAAACATACCATCAAATCCCTTTTTTTTTTGGTCACATACGGAGTTGCCTCTTCTCCTTGCATTTCAGTACTACCTTATTTTCCACCCCCACCCATATAATACCCATTCTTTCTTTCCTGTCTCCTCCACCAGAAGAGGTTGCCCGGTGCCCAGGATGAGAATTGCAGGCTTTTGTGCCCAAAAAAATTCCTTACAGCAGAATCTCCACAGAGTGGAAGGTGCTCGAGTTCAGCAGCTCGTACAGGTGAGTTAGTCCAACAGGAATCCAGCAAAATCCCCAAGAGGAAATATGAAATAAGATGACCTGAAAGGCTTGGGCATTTTCTTCACGCCTTTGGAGGAGCATTTGGACTCCTGCTGATGGTGCATCCAAGGTCAGGCTGTCTACCTGCTACCTCTTTTCTCCTCTTCCATCTCCCAGGGAGCTGAAAACAGCGCTGCCTGAGGATACGCTCCTTCAGTGGTCCTGTTTTTAGTGCGAACCATGCAGGATTCAGATTTTAATCTGGCACTGCCCACCAGACCACAGAGCAAGTCCAAGACTT
>NW_010403329.1:4037-5409 GCF_000710305.1 Buceros rhinoceros silvestris
CCTACAGATATTTAGCTATGGCTACATTTCAAAGCCAAATTATAAAAATGTCATTTGAGAAAGTTACAGTTTTAAAATTTGTGAAGCACTTCAGTGCTAGGTCAATACAGCAAAAACATCCTTTTAAAAGAGCTCACATTTCAGGTTGACAGGCACCAAAACACTATTTTGTTTTAGTTTACTCAATTTTCCAAAACATCTGGGATGTCCCAGTCAGCATCTGGGCCCTATTATCCATAACATGCGTGCCTTTTAAGCAGCAACAATTTAAGAATATTTCCTTTTCAAACCCCTTTCATGGAGTTCAGCATTTTGCAATATGCATCCATAGTGTTTAACAATTCTGCTTTGCACTGCAGCCTTTGAAGTTTAAAAATGAGTTACTGGTACGGCATTACTCATTTGCTTGCACTCTTTTAGTCATAGGGATTAATGACTAGAATTTACGCCTATGGTCAAGAAAGGTAAATCGCTGTGTCACAGTAATTAGCAATCTTTCCTACAACAATTTTCAATCTTTATGTGATGTACACGGTGTGACACGCCATCTGTGAGTGGGAAAATGTTCATTTGCAACTTGAAATAGCCGCTTCTGGGCTGAAGTGCTGTACCGTGGAAGCGCAGTTTATGGCAAGCAAAGAGACTCATCCCTCTCCAGTTCAAACGCTGGGAGGAAGTTTCGTATTTGTATTTCATCTTTATATCCATGTTCGTGTTCACATTTATACTTTATGTTTGTATTGTTTATACTCATATACAAATTAATCTGCAGTACAGCCAAGACACTAAGCCCCTCAAGAATTGCCTTTGGCTCCTCAGCGCCGGTGGCTCTCCAGGGGCATTGTTTGTACTGAGTTCTCCAGATCGGACGGAAAAGCGAGAGTTGCTCCTCGGAGCAGAAAGGAGTTGCCCTCTAGTGGTTAAACCTTAGGTTTAATTTCTGCCGTGTTTTACGTTTGACATCTCTTTTTGAAGAGATTTGTAAGGTAAGGACACAGGAATGCAAGATGATGGAACAATTTATTACGTTAAGGAAGACCCAATCTTTTTTTACCTTCTTAATTGCTTTATAGGTAGTAATTAAAAATAAGGATGGAGGTATATCTTTGTAACATTTTCATTAAATTACCATTACCCAGGATTTCTCAGAAAAAAATCGACACCTCTGGCGACTCAGAACTATCACTCGTACTCTTTTCAATAACTTCTATATTTCGTTATAGGAAGAGTGTTTCAAGGCCCAGAAAAGTAGCACGTGCGACATACGCAAGTCCCCCAATTTATTTCAGAATCATTAAAATTATCGTGAATGCTCTAGAGCATGATACCACTCTCAAATGAGTAAACTTCAAGGACAAAACACTTCCGGGGA
>NW_010403329.1:5520-20837 GCF_000710305.1 Buceros rhinoceros silvestris
AATCGCAATGCAGATAATAGTTTTAATTAGTCCTTGCTCGCTTCTCCACTAATGAAACCCCAAGATAATCAACAGTGGCTGATTCTACAGTCTACCCTTTTTTAAGAGCTCTTGCCAGTGATTCAGTCGGTGCATTTCTGGTTTGCTGAAAGCATGGTGATCTTTGCATTAAAACTAAAGGGCTTGAAGGGAGTGGCCGAAGGGGAAACAGAGTGCCAAATTCTCCCCCTACCCTGCTACCGACTGCCAGCAGCGCTAGGCGCAGGCTGTGCTCTAACCACCCGTGCCTCCACAAACGACAGTTGAAATACAGGTGCAGGACGGCAAGAGGCTCAGCAGACTCAGCAGACGTTCACCCCGGCCATTAGCTAAAGTGTCTCCCATTGATTTAATTGCCTTTAGAGCAGGGACGAGTGTGGGTCCTTAAGCTTGCGCTGCCTCTGCATACAAAGGGTTCTGTGGCTTATGGCCTGTAACTCATTCTCCATGTGATAAGGGGATGGAAGATGCAATTATATGTGGTTGAAGTCTCATTCACTGCTTTTCCATCTCCATTAGTTCTTTGAATAATTTCCTTACAGTGCGGACTTTAATAAAGGCTCTTCCAGTACAGCTGGCAACTAAATGTAGGTAAGTGACAAAGGAAGACACGAAGAAAGACAGACCCATTCCCCAAATATTTGTTAAAACAGTTGTGCCTGCTCTAAAGATATTATTGGAAGATCATCATATTTCATTCTGGAATAATTAGATTATACTTTCTCCTCTCAAGAAAAAATAGTGATTAGAGTGAGGCTATCCAATCCATTCCTCATCCTTCCTTCTTCCACCCCCTCCCCAGCCAAACCCACAAAGACAGTATTTGGTCACATGGATCTTTGAATAAAAGACAAGGAATTGTGTCTGAATAGCCCTGACTCATAAAGCTATTTCCAATGTCTTTTTCAGTGTTGGAGCTTTGCCGTTAATGCAACTTCTACTAATTTTTTCCTTACTATGATTGTGAAAAATCTAATACCTTTAGAATGATCTGAAAAGAGCTTACACAGAACAAAATCCCCATTTAATCTTGGCATATTAAGAAATCTTTTCTTTGAACAATATATTTAAAATGCTATTTTCCCCAAACACTTTTTTTTTTTTAAGATAAGCTCTAAGTCTTAAAAAAAAAATATAATTTAGAATCCTGTCTTCATTTGTGGTTTAGGAATCCTAGCACTTTAACTGCAGGAAACATTAGAGAGGATATGTGCATCCTGGGGTACAATGCGGCAGTAAACCATGAATTCAGGGTATCAGAAAGGTGTTCCAAAAAACTGGGAGCCACAGACTGGAGCCACTTACAGACAGGAGAAAAGAATCTTTGCAGAGCATTGAATACACCAGTTATTGCTCCCACTTTTTGTACTATCCCTCAGTTAGAGTCATAGAACCATAGAATCATAGAATGGTTTGGTTCGTAAGGGACCTCTAAAGGTCATCTAGTCCAAACCCCCTGCCATGGGGCAGGGACGTCTCCCACTAGATCAGGTTGCTCAAAGACCCATCCAACCCGGCCTTGAATACTTTCAGTGATGGGGCATCCACAGCTGCTCTGGGCAACCTGTTCCAGCATCTTCCTGCCCTCATAAAAAATGTCATTCTTACATTCCATCTAAACCTACCCTCTTTCAATTTAAAACTGTTGTCCCTTGTCTGGTCACTACGGGCCCTGGTAAAAATTCTCTCTCCATCTGTCTTATAAGTCCTGTTTAAGGATTGGAAGGCCCCAATAAGGTCTACCTGGAGCTGTCTCTTCCCCTGGCTGAACAACCTCAACACTCTCAGCCTTTCTTCAAAGCAGAGGAGTTATAGCCCTCTGGTCATTTTTGTGGCACTCTTCTGGACCCATTCCATCAGGCCCATGTCCGTCTTGTACTGGGGACCCCAGAGCTGGACACAGTGCTGCAGGTGGAGTCTGAGCAGGGCGGAGTAGAGGGGCAGAATCACATCCCCTGACCTTCTGGCCACACTTCTTTTCACGCAGCCCGGGATACAGTTGGCTTTCTTTATTTTCTTTATTTTTTTTAATATTTCATTGACCTGTATTCTCAAATCCACAGGGCTGCTCTCCATCCGTGCATTCCCTAGTCTGCATTGATACTGCGGATTGCTCCGACCCAGGTGCAGGAACTTGCACTTGGCCTTGTTGAACCTCATGAGGTTTCCATGGGCCTAATTCTCAATCTTGTTCAGGTCCCTCCGGATGGCATTCCATCCCTCAGGTGCATCAACTGCACCACTCAGTTTATGTCATCTGCAAACTTGCTGAGGGTGCACTCAATCTGCTGTCTATGTCATTAATAAAGATATTAAATAGCACTGGTCCCCATATAGACCTCTAAGGGACACCACTTGTCACTGATCTCCATCTGGACAACAAGCCATCAACAACTACCCTCTGGATACAGTCATCCAACCAATTCATTATCCACCAAAGACTCCACCAATCAAATCCATATTTTTCCGATTTAGAGAGAAGGATGTTGTGTGGGGGACTATTTCAAAGGCCCTACAGAAGTCCAGACAGATGACATCCATAGCTCTTTCCCACCAATGCAGTCACTCCACCATAGAATGCCACTAGATTGGTCAGGCAGGACTAGCCCTTGGTGAAACCATGCTGGCTTCTCTCAAATCGCTTCCCTGTCCTCCATCTACCTTAGCATAACTTCTAGGAGGATCTGTTCCTCATGAGTTTCACACGGGCCCAGTTCGCAAGCCTGCCAAGGTCCCTCTGGATGGCATCCCTTCTCTCAAGCCTATCAACTGCACCACTCAGCAAACTTGCTGAGGGTGCACTCGAGCCCACTGTCCATGATGTCACTGATGAAGATATTGAACAGTATCGGTGCAGTATCGGTGGGCCCCTGAGGGACCCCACTTGTTACTGATCTCTATTTGGACATACAGCCATTGACTGCTGTGATGACTAGCCATCGACTCTGGATGTGGCCATCCAGCAAATTTCTTACCCATCACATAGACCATCTGTCAAACCCGTATCTCTCTGAATAAGCAACAAGGAGATTCCGCACATTCTACAGCTTTTACAAAACAGCAAGTTTTGGGCAACCTGCACTTGCTCTCACTTTATTTATTTGGTTTACCCCACTGAGTGATCACAGTGTACAAGCAGAAGAGCTGTAGCTCTTGGTTTCATTCTGCGCCTCAGCAGTTCCTCTGGTTTCTGCATTGAAAGTTTTGAGTACTCGGGCATGCATCTGCCAGGTTTTTTTATTATTATAATTATTCTCCTGGCTCTTTGAGGCAAAGGACAAAATCTGTTTTTTCTGAGATACTGTTTTTTATTTCAATAGGCTCAGAAAGATGTCTTCACAAGCAAAAAACACTCAGCATTATGCAGTCCTGGATCCTTGACATATGGATCACCCAGTAACTATTTTGCTACATAGATACCATTTAAAAAGAAAGTTTAGAACATCAAAATTCAAGATTAAAACACTTCAGGAGTGTCTGAAGGAAGATCTGAAAACTAAAGCAAAACTCAACCTAGCAAATACAAAGGCAAACTTCCATTTCCTATCCACGTGCAAAACCTGCACTCTTGAGCAACGTTGGATAGACAATGGAACAGCTGTGCAGAAAAAGAGCATCACAACTGATGGCAATAGAGTAAAATAAATCTAAGTCGAGCTCAGTTAAAAATTGAACCAAGATTTGTTAAATTTTAGGTCAAAAGCCAAATGAGAAATACGCAAAATCTTTCCTGGAGAAACCCATCTTGTTTTACCAGATCCATTACAAGACCCGCGACCCAGATGAAAATTAACCGAAGGAAGAAGTAATCGGGGTCAATTACAAAGTTATAAACTTTACCCCAAAACCAAGACTCATCTTTTGAATTCACCTGCAAGCCCACCTTCCTTCTGCAGTCTCAGCTGGAACAGAGGTGTCAGCTGGCAGCAGAACAGGTACAAGAACCAGCATGTCATTTTTCAGCTAATGCAGGTAACCCGCTGTTGTGCAAGGTCACGGACTCCAGCTGCTTCACCTGCCCATTTTAACTCCTCCTGGAGTGCTGCCCAGGATAACCTTCTTCTGTATTCCGAACGCCTGATGTTCTGCAAGGTCAGGAGACACCTCAAACATGAGAAAGTAAGCTGCACTGTAATGGCTTGTAGCATGTATTCACTTTATTGGTTGTTCTTTTTGCTGTCGCTGGTGCATGCAGACCGAGTTCCTGGAAATCACTCTCATCGCCAGCTGACGGGGTAGCCATTGGAGATGTCTGCTGCCACCAGTGATACCCATTCTTGGTGACTGAAGAAACATCATGGCACTTGAACTGCTCTCAAAGTCACCCTCAAGATGGAGTCTCCAGCATGTATCTGGGAAAGCTCACACTCCTTCTGCTAGACATAGCACATGGGTAGCCTTCAGCATTCCAGCCCCGTCGCTTTTCACACGCTACCATCCTTTCAACATTCACTTGAATGGGGTATACCCTTGCTTCATGTATTTGTTGGTGTAGGACATCCACGTGTGTGAACTGTTTAGTTGGGAGCAGCATAGAGTGAGCTGTTCTCACTTGTTTAAGACTATACCTCACAAATAAATTAATTTTTTGCCCATTCCAGAATGGAGTGCTCCACAAAGGCAACACATAGCATGTGCCAATCTAGAGTCTTTCCAGAAATAGTGCCTCCATTATCACGTGATGGAAAAACATTTCAACTCCTTATTTCATGCCCTGAAACAAAACAAGGACAACATTGTCATAGTTAAATAATTAGAAGCAGCTGGGAAAATGTTTTTTTTGATTCTTTCAGAAATTGTCCTTCTGGGCTGAGAAGTCCCGTCATCCTAAAGGCCATGGTTTTGGAAGTGGAAGGACTTGACTCACAGCCATAAACTGCGTGCTGGAGGACCTCTCCCTGACATCAGTGGGAGTTGCACGCAGGAAGACAGCAGCAGACAGCCACTGAAGTAAGGGGATCACCTCACTCCTAACTTACTTGGGCTACGCAGGACTTCGGTAGTGTCAGTGGAACTTGGATTTAGGGACGGGGAAAAAAGGCTCTTTCATAGAAACAAACAGAAAAAGATTACCTGGAGACTAACAGCAGGCAAGTCTATAAGGAATCTGTGTCACAGTGAGGGTGTTTCTGCCATCTTCCCAGCACAAGAATAAGTGATTGAACTTTGTGCACATTTTCAATTTCAGTGTTGTTGAAGAGCTGCAAAAGTCAGCGTCCAAGTCTAAGCAATTCCTATCACATCCTTCTTTTAGTGTAAGTGGGGCACCGAGAAAAGCTGGCGCTGCTCCCTGGAGCCGGAACTCAGCTGCTTCTCTGATGTGGCAGGTACCAACGCATGTTGTAAGTGCTCATACATAGCCATCCTTACCATCCCAGCACCTTGAAGAAACGCCTTTGTGGTTTTCAGACTGACTGCTCAAATCAGCAAAGTTTCAAAGCATGCCTACGGTTTAGCCAGTCTAACCTACAACATCTTGAAGTTGTTCTGGATGTTAACAGCTTGTTAGATTTCTCCAAGAAAATAGAGAGTGCATAAATTATATTATGACTATTTCTTGGTGGTGTCAGTATGGTGGAATTTTCAATTTTCTGTGAAAAACAAAGCAAATTGAAAAGAATAAGGATCAGAACACCTTGGACGTGACATATCTAAACTCTTTTGCCACTTAAGACAATGACATTTTACAGGTTGGAAGGAGATAAGAAACAGTTAGAGCACAGCCCTCAGGTTGGTTTGTTGGTTTGGTTTTTTTCTTCATGGAGTCAATACTCAGAAAACAGTGATCCAATGTGCTTGTACAGAAGCTTAAAAACACATATATTTATTGTTTATAATATCTACCGAACACAAAGAGGACAAAGAGCAGCAGTTTTATGCTTTGCAGTTTGATGTACTCGAGAAGACTCGAGAGTCTTCTAGAGACCTAGAAGAAAAAGGCACGTTTAGACCGTGAGATTAAGAGTGAGCATATGTTTCTTGAAGATGAAGAAACATTTGCAATGTATCCTCATCCTTCAAGGGACCTACCTACAAAGAGGCTGGTAAAGCATCTCGGAACAGCATGTACACTCCTGAAAGGATGTGTGAGACTCACTCGTAAACGATGAGGGGATGCAGCTATCCCATAACTATCAATGAACATGGAAGCAGCAAAGTATATTACGCATATGAGAGAACGAGTAACGCATAGGACAGACCCAGCAGCCTGGGCCAGCTTCAGGAGTGTGACAGAGCGCAAAGTACAGATCCTTTGTATGAAGGTGTGCTGGGTGGAAACTGCGACGATGGCACCAAAACTCTGTGTTGGTATCATCATGGAGTGTGGGATGGTGGGATCAAAGCAGTATTTAGTGGTGTCATCAGATTCAAATCCACTAAGGTGGATCTGTAGGAGGAAGGAAAATAAGATTCAGTTTTGAAACTGTCTTCCCATGTAATTCTCTTTTTGTTTTTTATTTGTTTTTGTTGGTTGGTTCATAATATTCTTGAAAGAATCCAGAGTATAAGCACTTCTTACTCTCACAGGAATTACAATCCACCGAAGCACTATTTGAGGAGAACATTCCATACTGAGTTGGCAGTCCTTCGAGGCAGCGACTACGCGCTCCTCTCAACCATCTCAATAGATCCGTAGTTTACTTCTTCATGTTGTTTGCAGTGCGTTTGAAATTTGGGCTTCCTGTTTGCCTTATCATACGATATCACAAACCAGTTTTGTTCTCAACAGTCCATATTTACACACCTTATGTTTGCTCAGACCTATAAAACACCACCATGAAAACAAGCAGCTACAGCATTTATTACACTCTCTAGCCATACCATAACTAGTCACCTTCAGAAAGAGCCACCTCAAGTGCACGGCTCGTCATCATATTACGATGGCTAACGACCCAGTTACACGTGTGGTGCACAGTTAAGAACACGGGGGATGTCAATGGAAAAATAGAGAAGTGCACAGAAGTTCTGGATAAACGGTGTTCACAAGCATGACAAACTGCACGGATCTTTTCCAGCTACTCTGTCTCACTCCTTTCTGTTTCGTAATACAAGACCATGATCCAGGCAAATAAATAAGCTCCAAAAATGCATATAATTAAGTGTTGTAGTTGAAAGAGTGATGATGGGAAGTTTCTGTCTCCTGCTTGTTTAAGTGGCAACACCAGTGTGTCTAATAAGGCAATCTAATCTAACATCATTAACAGCGAGGATGCTTTGTTTGGTTGTCTTCTACAGCTGCGCGCTACCACTATTTGACTCCGTAAGAAGTTTAAAAGTGTGTGTATATAACCTACCATGCAGAACCTTCCAATAAACGAAACAGCTTTCCTATAAACCGTTTTTGCAATGAAATAGCCATTGATTGGGAAGTTTAAAACCGAACTAATTAAAACATTTTAAAATTGGCATACTCAAAACTTGCCAATTCTATTTAATAAACTGTTGTTGCCCTCTAGTGTTCAAACGCAGCTTGTAAACGCGCCTCCAGAAAGATCCAGACAGGTCGCCTAACAATTTCCCATTTGTTATCAATGCAACAAGACAAATGGATGGCAAAAATAGACAAGTGTTTCAGTACATCTGCCTACTACCGACTTTTCTTTGCTCAAGCATAAAAAGGGATTTTTAACATAAGAAGATTTAAAGATTTTGTTTCACTCAAAAATTCCGAGAGGCCACTCAGCTCGGCACGTTCACCAAATCAGTCACGGTACCCCTGCGCCTCTCTGATTTACTCCTGCCATTCACTGTGCTTGAAATACGTTGCTGTTTGGGTGGGGGGGCAATACTTACAGGAGCCAAATATATGCCCAGTGCTCTGAACAACCTTGAGATACGTCTGCCTGCCTTCTCCTGAATGTATCTGTGCTGTACTGTATCAGTTAATACCAACCAACCCACCACCTCCCTCCTACAGCAGAAACACACAGCAAGGATTCAGGGTTCGTCTCAGGACCTCTCCTGTCAGAAGCTGCTGTGATGGCATCAGCAATGTAGGCTCCTTATGAAATTTTAGCTCTTTGAGAGAAAGTTACAGTCCATCTCAGATCGGCACCTGCATTTTTCCAGCCGCAACTGGGCCTAGTACTTATCATTTTCTTAACTCATTTCCCAGAAACTTTGTTCCCCCTTGTCATGTTCCTTGACCAGAAACCTTTGAAAATAGCTATTAAAAGAAAAAAAAAAAAGAGGTTAAACCAAACGCAGTCAACAGACAAGCTGATGAACTCGCAATAGTTTTCTTTTGTAATTTTGTTCACTTTTAAGAGGCCAAACAGAATGTTTCTCATTTAAGCATTATCAGACATCAGCAATGTAGAAGACCAGATGGTTTTTGTATCTATAAAGCAATTTGCAGCCCCCACGTAGTGAGAATTCAACTTCTTGACATAAGGAACACTGACTTTTATTTGATCTTTGACTAATGGAATTTTCAGAGAATTTTCTGCATAAAGTTATTGTTAGAGCTCTCAGAACTTACCTTGAGGCTGTTTTTGGATCACGCCTGCTTCCCACTGCAATAAGCTTGACAGATCTAAGAATCCCTCGGACGTGAGTCATGTTTCATATTTTGTAATAGAATTATTTCCTTGTATTCATGAGGCACCCTTCCTTCTCTGTCTTGGTGTTTGTTGTTGATTATGCTGCCTGCCACACGGATACTTTGAAATCTAGTCTTTCGTTCTAAAACCAGGTTTAGACTGGGTGTATGTGAAGGGAAATGTGAATGTATGAACTGGAAGTTGTGTAGCGAGCAGTAGATGCTCACATGTACTCTCACTCTTCTCTTGTTGCAGAGGTGGGGAACCACACGGAGCAGCTATGAATATCACCAGTCACAGGAAGGTGACCCTAGAAGTCAGAACCGTGAGAGCTGTGTGCGGCACGGAGGGACAGCCACTGCAGCACTGCTGCACACAGCTCTTTCGAGAGCCACCAGCCTGGCGCGGGAAGTAGGAGAACACCAGAAGCATGACGATAATGCAGTCTTGTTTATCTGCTCCTGCTGACTAAAGGAAACTTCTCTGAGCTTGGCACCCTCCTACAACATAGCCGTCCTTTTCCTTTCAGACTTTTTTACCTCCCTTTAGATGTTCAGCAAATGGAGACCACACCTTTCTGTGTGTCTTCTGCCAGTAATACACCTGTTGTCTTTGCTAAGCCCCCTCACGAGTTTCTGCCTGCTCTGCAATCAGGCACTGAGTCTCAACAGTCAGGGATTTAGGTGTAGTAGAACAAATTCTCCCGTGTGCAAATGCCAAGTCACTTGGTCATGCCGTTTGTTACTGAAGAGCTTGATTGCAGCTTGCTTTATTTGGATATGATAAGAACTCTTTCTCTCTGATATATATTGCAAAGAACCAATGTGGGCGGTGAGCTTTTTGGAAACAGCAAACTCAGTCTGGCAGCATGCAGTTTTAAGGATAGCTTATGATGTATGCAGAAAAAAAATTAAAGATACACGTATATCCATAAACTACACGTAGCTGAGGAAAAGTAAGCTATATTATGTGCACTACAGTTCTTACTCTTTGTACCTAAAACCATTTGGAGGCAAAGCTCTACTGCTAGGTACTCCTTTAAGGCTACCAATAGAGTAAATAGGATTGACAGACAATCGTGTAACATTACGGCATTTGGTACAAATAGCACTAAGGCGGCTCACGTGCTGCACAGGTACTCATTTTATTAGGTGTGCTTCTATTCCACTAATCTTGTCACAGTACAGATCAAGCTCTTGAAATGCTTTTTATCCATAAATATAAGACCTTCTTAGCTTGACTTAGATTTAAGCGTTTATTTTCAGGATCAAAAATGACAGACGTTATAGTGCAGCACAGAAAGAGCAGTTCTCTTCCTCACCAAAGCCATATGTTGCTTTCCCAATAGTGGCCAAAAAAGGAATCCTCTTCTGAGACTTCAATGCCTACTCTTCAGTTCCAGAATTGTCCTCTCAAAGATGAGAGATGCTCCTCACAATCTTATTCCCTCTCCCCATCACACATCAGCGTACATTCCATTGATCAAGTAATCCAGCCTGGTATAATGCCTCTTCTGAAGAGATTCATGTATTTTCTTCCCCATCAGTGCAATAACCAGCAATAAGAATATGACCCCAAAAAGCAAAGCTGCTACAAGGCTGCTTTTTTCTCCCAGCTGAATGACATCTTTCCCTCTCAGAACACTCTCTGGCAGATAGCTTTCTGAATCAGATGGGTCATAACCCTGAGGGTCATTTGGGGAAGCCATGGGGGAATCACTAGCAGACAGATTGAAACCTGAAAAAGAGAGGTGGGTAACATGACTGGTATAGTTAGAAGAGGCAACTGTTGGCTCAGGAGGGATGTCTGCAGTTCTTAGCCCTGACGGGATGGTAGCAGGTGTTGAATTTGAGGTCATCTGGTTGATTGTAGAAGTAGAAGCAGAAGTTGCAAGACTGGAAAGAGGAACCTGAGTAACAGCGATGCTGGTGGCAGGGATACCAGGTTTAGCTCTAGCAGCTGCAGTAGGTGGAAATGTAGCTGTGGCGGTGGGGGTGACAGCAGTAGGTTTAGCACCAACAGTGGGCAGAGAGGTTGTATGAGATTGCAGTCGGGTGGTACTTGTAGGCAGAGAAGTAAGAGTAGCACTGCTGGGCTCTGGAGCACTAGACCGAGTGGTGGGGGACAAAACAGAGGGGTTTCCAACTAGAACAGCAGAAGGCGTATTTGGTGGCAGGTTAATTACTTCCTGCCTTGGGATGGGGTCTAAGTTCTCGGGATGTTTTGCCCTTTGAGATTCAGGAAGAACTGTCTCGAGTTCGCTGTTGTCTAAATGCTCGCCCATGTGGTTCGGGAGCTCAGATGCCTGATGAAAGATGGATTGTTGCAAAGCAGTGGCGTGATCCTGATGGCTAGGCTGACTGTGAGAAATGAAGGCTCCAGCATCCGACGACAAAGAATACCCGTTTGAAGAAAAGTCCTCACTTTGGAAGGAGGTATCCTCTGGGGCATGGGTGTCTGGAAACAGATAGAAAATACTTGTATTTAATTATTACATCTATTTGTTATTACCACAGGCTTACTCTACTTGTATTTCTTAGTAAGGGGGCTCCAGGAAGTAATGACTAATGAAACCGAGGCATTATGATCTTCCTTTATTTCAAATATGCAGAGTGACTTCTAAATTCTGTCTCCTAACACCTGTCAGCCTCAAGCCTGGGCACATCGGATCTTCTCACAGAACTTACCTGTGCAAAGCGGTCATCCCAATCTGATGGTTTTATACTCATTCTGCATGCACGTAAGCGTTCATTTAGCGATGGAAAGCAGTGTGAGTAGGCCCATTGCCCTCAAACCTTTCTCAGCCTCTGTCAGTCAAAATGTCGGTGTTACCAACCTCACCTTTATGTGTCAGCTGCGCACATTTCCACCTAGTCACCACGATTATATATTCCCCTTTATTGTAATATCAAGCACCCTGTGATTGCTTGACACTGTTCAATTCACATACAAAAATTGTCTTCTTATCCAGGGTGGCAGCAATATTCCCATTTTATAGGCCAATTTACACACACACTGATTTGTAGGAAAGACCTGAGCTCCTACTGCTGGGCTAGAAGACAGACACTGCTCCAGGAGTCTCCAAGGCATTGGCAGCGAAGTCCTCCACAAGAAGCAGACTACACTGTATAATTTCTCTAAAAGCTGATATGTATTCCTTCCAAAACAGGTGGGTGAATGCCATTTAACAGCATTTGGAGGCAGGACAACAGTGTTATGAGACGGAAATTCCATACAAACGATAATCCTATCAGCTACCTGATTCTACATAGGTATTACAGAGAGACTGTGGGTGAGCATGAGCTTCTGAAAAGACTGGCTAATTGTTATAATTCAGATTTTTGTATATAAAATAGATTTTATATTTCTTATATATATTATCATTCAGCTGCAGCATGTAGCATTTTAAAGGGAACATGCTTTCAAGTAGTTCTGACTCACTCATTTCTTTTTTAAGAGGTTTGTTAATTGCACTGGAACTGAAATAAATAACAAAAAAGTCCAAGACATTTTCATTGTCACTTCTTTCTTAACTAGGAAGTCTTATCTAGAGGGATGGATTTATTTCAGTTTTACTATATGTACAAAGAACCCTAGTTGACTGCTGTCTTAAGATATATTTTCAAGCCTTAAGACTTCACAAAAAAATTAACTGAAAAAAACCCAAAAACCAAAACCAAAAAAACAACAAACCAAAAAACTAGCAATGCTTTAAACAAGAGCATGACAACAACTGCTTCATGTGAACCATCGACACCAATTTTGATCCTTGTTATCAGGCTTGTTAGCAAAGTAAGATCCTAAATACAGACAGACCCAGCCACAAGTTCTGCCTCAGAGAAAAGCCATACTTTGTTTATATTTGGCCTTAAATAAAACAATATTCAGCTATTGCATAATCGGAAACTGTATGCCCAAAGATGCCCAAACTGCCAGCTGCTTCTGCAACTCTGGGCACATTTCCACACCAGCAAGGAAATGGCCTGATACCACCACAGAGTCAGTCCCCAATTCACTTTTTCCCTGTCCCAGTGCACTCCCATGGACGCACCCTGCCAGGTGTTCAAACAAACAGCGGATGTAGCGTGACAGCGAGAAAACACTCGCAGCATGCTAGGTCATCACCAGTGTGCTCACCTGGGGAACAGCTAGAAAAGCACAGACCATGCACCTAGCGCTCAAACCATGCGGGCAGGGAGCACTGGGGGTCTGCGTGACAAGTACTGCACTCGAGTTAAGTGTCACATCACTGCTGCTCTGCAGCACTCAGATTAATTAACGTAACCGCCTGCTTTAACTAACTCCCTTCCATGTTTTCTGCATCAAACATTGTCTATACGGTATTCTTTGTCTTCCTTTTAGCCTACAAGCTCCCAAATGGAACTGCCCAAAATCATCACATATGAGGCACAGCTGGGGTACTAGGAGAGATACGCTTGTTGGTAAGAAAGAACAAGGGCAGTACACAAGCCACCCTTTAAAAAGTGATTAAAAACACCGAAGTGTCCTGCTGATATCTCACATCCAATCAACTGCATTAGAATCCAAACCTGAGGTTGTCATTCTTAAAAACAATGTAAACACCTCCTGAGCTGCTTTGCTAAAACCCACCGGTACCTTCGTGGGGTGGAAAAGGCAAATGCTAATATGCAATCAAGTTGTTAATACGCACGAGGAAAGCACAAGCATAATTACATTTCTTGTTTCTTTGTTTGAAACCCCTCCATTCTTCCGGAGAAAGAGCTGGAGAAAAGAGTAGTTTTAACGCCAATTTATGGGCATGCAGTTCATTTGCGGCACACAGATTTTGCCCAGTTCCTGTGTGATTGCACTTGCACAGAAATATTTGGTAACATTATGCGAATAGTCCTTCTATACATCCTCCTGTCACTCCTTCCATAGCTCCTTTTGGAAGAGTTCTGTTTTTCAGCAGAAGTTCAGTTTCTGGAAATAGAGAATTTCTGCTGTCTCAGGTGGCCACACTGAAACCACCTTTGGGACTCTTGGCAGGAGGACAGTCCAATTATCGGTTTCTTACCTGAGCTGTTCAAACAGGTCTGGTGCAAGTCCACATCAGTCAACAAGTCAGACTTGCTATTAAAAATCCCATAGCACATAACAGACAGCAAAGAATTTCTGAGTGTGTAGCCCACGTGCCACGAAGCTTTGAGTTTAGTCAGTTTGCATCTGTGTTTCAGTTTCCCTAACTGAAAGCAGAAAACAGTGGTGACTATTGTCCATTACTCAGTAACACCCCAGTGGCGCTCTGCGGCTTGCCAGCACTTGCCTGTGTGTATATGGTATTTCTGAGTGTAGCTTTGATCGCCTGAATACGCAGAGAGCTTCGAAGGCATACTGTCATTTACCTCTAGTTATCCTGTAGGTCACAAGTCCTGTCGCAGGTTTCGTCGGACAAGCCTCTATGCTGGGGCAGTAAAACAGGTAGCAATTTGGATGTGCCCTTGTCCTGCGAGCATCAAAAATCATCAAATTACACTGCTTGTCTCCTGCAAAACATGATGAATACATGTTTCAGCCATAAGAACTTTAATAGCATCTTGATTAAAAGGTCTAGTTTGTTAAATTAATTTTTCCTCATGTAAGAGGAAACTGCTAACATATAACATTCCTACAGGATAAACAGCCTAGGACTGCAAAAGAATGGCCCTGGGCCAAATACAGAAGGTCACCCCTTCCTCTTCCTGTACAGATGAACTAGGGGAAATAGTGAGTCTAACTCCTCATCCTTCCCTCACCCGTACCACACTGGCGCCACTTTATGTAATAATTTCTCACAATTCCTTTATTAATTCCTAAACCTCCTGGATATACCCACCAGGAAGGAAACTATTTACACACGTTTCCCTATCACAGCCCAGGAACCGCTTGGCTTGTTGCTGCTCGGCGGAGGGTGTTCACCGTTACCGCTACCATTTATGCTTACTGCTCCACCAGCTCGGTGCAAACCAGCGAGCTCACAGAAGAGTGTGCACTTTAAGTTTTAAATTTAAATTAAATGTAGGGCAAAACATCACTTTTCAGCACGTCTACTAAATACACCTTACACCTCTTTGAGTCTGGGGATCTGAGAGGTTTTGACATTTACAACCACCACTCTTTGCTTGCACCTATTTTCCTGAGCGCGGCGGGGTCTCCATTAAGATCTAAGGCCACACTCGGCAGGACAGGAGAGCAGCCGCAAGCTCTTGTTCCTCGTTGCACCGTGAATGAAAGGATCAATTAACGTTTCTGTGCCGAATAGCGAGAACAGCCTTGTCCCTTCTGCTTGAACACCAGGCGAGCCCAAACTTCAGAATTCACCTCCCCAGAGTTCGTGTATAGCACCAGAAAAGAGCGAAGAGGAGCCAGTTACCTGAGAGCCGTTCCCCCGAGCAGCAGGCGCCAGCGCAAGCCCCTGGGGTCGCGGCGTGCACCGGCTCTGCGCCGCCGATGCCCTTGGCCAGAGCCAAGTTTATGTCGATGACGGTATTTTCCATTTTCTCGGCGGAGCACTCCTGGCTCGGGGACGGTCCGGCCGCCACGCAGGTGATCACCAGCAGGTAAACGGGCCACCGGCTGCGGCCGGGACAAAACGGCCCGGGGGAGCGGGGCTTCCACCGGCAGACATGGTCCCGGGGAAGGGGGTCTTCACACGGCTGGCGTGACGCCGACCTCGGGGCGCCCCTCACCACGCACGGACCGGACCCTCCTCTGCCAGAAACGGGATTTCGCGGC